>NW_027395348.1:0-196056 GCF_047511655.1 Castor canadensis
GTTTTTGGCTGGGTGTGTGAATGTGAAAGTAGGGGCATGTGTGTGTGTTTGCTTGTTTGTGTTCACGTTTGTGTTACTGTTTATGTATATCTATATGTGTTTGTATGGGTCAATGAGAGTGTGTGTATGTGTGTTTGTGCATGTGTCTGTGTACTTGTGTAAGAGTGTGAAATTGTGAATGTGTGTGAGTGAATGTGTGCATGCAGGTGTGTGTTTCTGTATGACTGATTGTATGAGTGTGCACCTAGGTGAGTGTTTATGTCTGTGAGTGTGATTGTGAGTCAGCCTGTGTGAGTTTCTGTGTGTATGTGTTGTGAGAGTTTGTGTTTGGTGGTGTGTTTTTGAGTCAGTGTGTGAGTGTATATGTGGGTACTTGTGAGTAAGTGTGGGAGTGTGCATGACGGTGTGTGGGAGAGAATGTGTGAGAGTATACGAGGCTGAAGGTGTGAGTGAGTGTGTGAATGTGTGTACATGTGTTTGTTGGTAGGTGTTTGTTTGTCTGACTGATTTTGTGTGTGTGTTTCTGTGAGTGAGAGTGGGAAAGTTGTAGGTGTGTACATGTGTGTGAGTGTGAAAATGTGTGTGAGTGTGTGAGTTGTGTGTAAGTGTGTGTTTCTGTAAGTGAGGGTTTAATTGTAATTGGATGATTCTGTGAGTTTCTGTGTAAATGAGTGTGTGTGCTTGTTTGTGGTTGTGAGCCTGTGCATTTGAATTTGTGTATGATTGTGTATTTTTGTGTCTCTGTGTGAGACAGTTTGCATGTGTATGGGCATATGTGTGTAAGTATGTTTATCTGTGTTGTGTGTGAGTGTGTGTGAGAATGTGCAGGTGTGTGTGGTGAGTGATGTGAGCGATGTGAGCATGTGTAAGTGTGTATGATAGTGTGTGGGAGTGTGTAGGTGTGAGTGTGAGGGGGATGGTGTGAGTACGTGTGTGAATGTGTGTACACGTGTATGATTGTTGATGTTTGTGAGTGTGTGTGACTGCATGTGTGTGTGTGAGTGTGTCTATGTAGGTGAGTGTTTGAGACTGTGTGTGTGAGTGCATGTGTGGGTGAGTGTGAGTGCGAGTGTGTCTTGGAGCGTGTGTATGTGTGTGGGCGCTGTTTGTGTATATCTATGTGTGTTTGTATGTGTATGAGTGTGAGTGAGTTTTTGCGTGCAGTTGATAAATGAGTAAGTTAACCCAAGCATTGGTGGCCCATGCCTTGCTTCTTAGGCATTAGGAATGCTGTGTTTACCAGCATTGTTTGTGGAGACTAGCCTAGAAATCAAATCTCACCATGAAAAATAATCTGGATCTGTTCCACACCTTTCATTCCAGCAATGGGATGCTGAGATTAGCAGGCGAGCAGTTGTAGGCCACCACGTTCAAAAAAATTGCCAACGGAGGGAAAATGAAACTGGAAAAGGTGTGTCAAAGACTGTTTTCCAACCAAATGTAGAAAGCTGAAATTTGGGGGATTGTGGTGTCAGATTGTGTATGTGTGTGTGTGTGTGTGTGTGTGCGTCTGTGTGCATGTGTGTGTGAGTTTGAGTAAGTGTGTGAGTCTGTGAATGTAAGTGTGTGTGTTCCAGTGTGGGTGAGTGTGTGAGTGTGTCTGACTGTGTGTATTTGTGTGTTTATTTGTGTGTGTCTATTTTTGAGTGAGTGTGAAGGTGTGAGTGCGTCTGTGTGTACATGTGTATTGGAAGGTGAGTTTGAGTGGGTGTGTGTTCTTTTACGTTAATGTGTTGACATCTGGGTATTCACGTGGGAGTGAGAATGTATGTGTGTGTCTGTGTGAGGGTGTTTTTGGCTGGGTGTGTGAATGTGAAAGTAGGGGCATGTGTGTGTGTTTGCTTGTTTGTGTTCACGTTTGTGTTACTGTTTATGTATATCTATATGTGTTTGTATGGGTCAATGAGAGTGTGTGTATGTGTGTTTGTGCATGTGTCTGTGTACTTGTGTAAGAGTGTGAAATTGTGAATGTGTGTGAGTGAATGTGTTCATGCAGGTGTGTGTTTCTGTATGACTGTATGAGTGTGCACCTAGGTGAATGTTTATGTCTGTGAGTGTGATTGTGAGTCAGCCTGTGTGAGTTTCTGTGTGTATGTGTTGTGAGAGTTTGTGTTTGGTGGTGTGTTTTTGAGTCAGTGTGTGAGTGTATATGTGGGTACTTGTGAGTAAGTGTGGGAGTGTGCATGACGGTGTGTGGGAGAGAATGTGTGAGAGTATACGAGGCTGAAGGTGTGAGTGAGTGTGTGAATGTGTGTACATGTGTTTGTTGGTAGGTGTTTGTTTGTCTGACTGATTTTGTGTGTGTGTTTCTGTGAGTGAGAGTGGGAAAGTTGTAGGTGTGTACATGTGTGTGAGTGTGAAAATGTGTGTGAGTGTGTGAGTTGTGTGTAAGTGTGTGTTTCTGTAAGTGAGGGTTTAATTGTAATTGGATGATTCTGTGAGTTTGTGTGTAAATGAGTGTGTGTGCTTGTTTGTGGTTGTGAGCCTGTGTATTTGAATTTGTGTATGATTGTGTATTTTTGTGTCTCTGTGTGAGACAGTTTGCATGTGTATGGGCATATGTGTGTAAGTATGTTTTTCTGTGTTGTGTGTGAGTGTGTGTGAGAATGTGCAGGTGTGTGTGGTGAGTGAAAGTGTGTTTGGGTCAGAGTGTGAGTGGGTGTTCGGTGCAGGTGTGTGAGTGTGTGTCTGTGAGTGTGCTGAGATTATTTTTGTGAGTATAACAGTGAGTCTGTGTCTTCGTTTGTTTGTGTTAGTTGAGTGTATTCAGGTGTGTTTGGTATGCCTGTGTGGATGTACATGTGTGTGTGTGTGAGGGTGAGAGTGTGAGTGGTTTTTTTTGTGTGTGATCATGTGTGAGTGAGAGCTGGCATCTGTGTATGTGTGTTTTAGTTTGTGGTTCTGTAGGTTTGTGAGTGTGACTTTGTGTGTGTGTTTGTGTGTGAGTCTATTTTGGAGTGTGAGTGTGAATATGGGAGCGCATTTGTGTGTCCATGTGTATTTGAAAGGGATTTTCTTCTTAGTGTGTGTGAAAGTAGGAGTGAATGTGATTGTGGGTGACTGTGTGTGTTGTAGTGTGCAGGTGTGTGAGTATGTGCAGGTGTGTGTGACTGAGTGTGTTTGGATTGGCGTGTGAATGCTCATTTGGGTGCAGGTGTGGGAATTTGTGTCCAAGAGATTGTGTTAATGTGTTCAGGTGTGTGATTGATGTGGAGGGGTTATGTGGACGAGTAGGAGACTGAGTATGTCTTCGTATGTTAGAGTTCTTGCTTGTGTGTATTCACGTGTATGTGAGTACACGAGTGTGTTTGTATGTGTGAGGGTGTTTTTAGGAGTTTGTGAATGTGACTGCAGGTGTATGTGTGTGTGATGGCTTGTTCGTCTGTTCTGGTGTGTGGATGTGAGTGTTTGTATATATCTATTTGTATTTTTGTGTTTGTATGTGTGTATGAGGGTGTATGTATGTATGTGCAGGTGGGTGGCGTAGGTGTCCGTGTACATGGGTACGTGTGTGAATTTTTGAATATGTGCAGGAGTGAGAGTGTGCATGAGGGTGTGTGTTTCTGTAGGTTTGAGTATGTGAGTGGTTATATATGTGAGGTTTATGGTTGTGAGTTTTTCTTAGTGAGTATATATGTGTTTACATGATGTGAGCGTGTGTAAGTGTGTATGATAGTGTGTGGGAGTGTGTAGGTGTGAGTGTGAGGGGGATGGTGTGAGTACGTGTGTGAATGTGTGTACCCATGTATGATTGTTGATGTTTGTGAGTGTGTGTGACTGCATGTGTGTGTGTGAGTGTGTCTATGTAGGTGAGTGTTTGAGACTGTGTGTGTGAGTGCATGTGTGGGTGAGTGTGAGTGCGAGTGAGTCTTGGAGCGTGTGTATGTGTGTGGCGGCTGTTTGTGTATATCTATGTGTGTTTGCGTGTGTTTGTATGTGTATGAGTGTGAGTGAGTTTTTGGGTGCAGTTGATAAATGAGTAAGTTAACCCAAGCATTGGTGGCCCATGCCTTGCTTCTTAGGCATTAGGAATGCTGACTTTAGCAGCATTGTTTGTGGAGACTAGCCTAGAAATCAAATCTCACCATATAAAATAACATGGATCTGTCCCACACCTTTCATTCCCGCAATGGGATGCTGAGATTTGCAGGCGAGCAGTTGTAGGCCACCACGTTCAAAAAAATTGCCAACGGAGGAAAAATGAAACTGGGCAAGGTGGTCAAAGACTGTTTTCCGAGCAAATGTAGAAAGCTGAAATTTCGGGGTTTGTGGTGTCAGACTGCATATGTGTGTGTGTGTGTGCGCATGCGTTGGTGTGAGTTTGAGTAAGTGTGTGAGTCTGTGAATGTAAGTGTGTGTGTTCAAGTGTGGGTGAGTGTGTGAGTGTGAGTGTGTGTATTTGTGTGTTTATTTGTGTGAGACTATTTTTGAGTGAGTGTGAACATGTGAGTGCGTTTGTGTGTACATGTGTATTTGAGTGTGAGTTTGAGTGGGTGTGTGTTCTTTTACATTAATGTGTTGACATCTGGGTATTCACGTGGGAGTGAGAATGTATGTGTGTTTATGTGTGAGGGTGTTTTTTGGTAGGTGTGTGGATGGGAAAGTAGGGGCATGTGTGTGTGTTATTTGTTTGTGTCTTCACATGTGTGTGTTAAACTTCGTGTATATCTATGTGTGTTTGAGTGTTCGTGTGTATGAGAGAATATGTGTTTGGGCATGTGTCTGTGTGCATGTCTCTGTGTGTGCATTTGTGAGTGTGTGTGAGTGAGTGTGTGCATGCGGGTGAGTGTTTCTGTAGGAGTGAAGGTATAAGTGTGCATATATGTGAGATTTCAGGAGTGTGTGATTGTGTGTCAGTCAGTGTGTCTGGGTGAACATGTTGTGAATGTGTGTGGGGGTATGATTGTGTGTCTGTGTGAGTGTATATATGGGTACGTGTTGTGAGTGTGTGTGGGAGTGTGTATGACAGTGTTTGGGAGAGTATGTGTCCGTGTATGTCAGGCTGAAGCTGTGAGTTGTGTGTAAGTTTGTGAGTGTAACTGTAGGTGAGTGTGTAATTGTCATTGAGTGATTCTGTCAGTGTGTGCCTGTGTATGAGTTTGTTTGCTTGTTTGTGGGTGTGTGCCTGTGTATTTGAATTTGGGCCTGATTGTGTATTTTTGTGTCCCTGTGGGAAATAGTTTGCATGTGTATGGGAATATGTGTGTAAGTATGTGTATTTGTGTGTTGTGTGTGAGTGTGTGAGAGTGTGTGAGAATGTGCATGTGTGTGTGAGTGAGTGTCATTGGGTTTAGGTCTGAGTGTGAGTGGATATTTGTTGCCGGTGTGTAAGTCTCAGGGTGTCTATGTGTGTGAGTGTGTTGACTTCTCGTTGGTGAGTATGACAGTGAGTGTATCTTTGTATGTTTGTGTTAGTTGGGTGTACTCAGGTGTGTTTGCTATGCCTGTGTGCATGTACATGTGTGTGTGTGAGGGAGAGTGTGTGAGTGTTTTATTGTGAAGGTGATTATGTGTGAATGAGAGCTGGCATCTCTGCATGTGTGTTTTTGTGTGCAAGTGTGTATGTTTGTGAGTGTGTATTTGTGTGTGTCTGATTTTGAGCCTACTTTTGAGTGTGAGAGTGAATATTGGAGTGCATTTGTGTGTGCATGTGCATTTGAAAGGGATTTTCTACTTTGTGTGTGTGAAAGTAGGAGTGAATGTGATTGTGGGTGACTGTGTGTGTTGTAGTGTGCAGGTGTGTGAGTATGTGCAGGTGTGTGTGACTGAGTGTGTTTGGATTGGCGTGTGAATGCTCATTTGGGTGCAGGTGTGGGAATTGGTGTCCAAGAGATTGTGTTAGCGTGTTCAGGTGTGTGATTGATGTAGAGGGGTTATGTGGACGAGTAGGAGACTGAGTGTGTCTTCGTATGTTAGTGTTCTTGCTTGTGTGTATTCACGTGTATGTGAGTACATGAGTGTGTTTGTATGTGTGAGGGTGTTTTTAGGTGTTTGTGAATGTGACTGCAGGTGTATGTGTGTGTGATGGCTTGTTCGTCTGTTCCGGTGTGTGGATGTGAGTGTTTGAATATATCTATTGGTGTTTTTGTGTTTGTATGTGTGTATGAGGGTGTATGTATGTATGTGCAGGTGGGTGGCGTAGGTGTCCGTGTACATGGGTACGTGTGTGAATTTTTGAATATGTGCAGGAGTGAGAGTGTGCATGAGGGTGTGTGTTTCTGTAGGTTTGAGTATGTGAGTGGTTATATATGTGAGGTTTATGGTTGTGAGTTTTTCTTAGTGAGTATATATGTGTTTACATGATGTGAGCGTGTGTAAGTGTGTATGATAGTGTGTGGGAGTGTGTAGGTGTGAGTGTGAGGGGGATGGTGTGAGTACGTGTGTGAATGTGTGTACACGTGTATGATTGTTGATGTTTGTGAGTGTGTGTGACTGCATGTGTGTGTGTGAGTGTGTCTATGTAGGTGAGTGTTTGAGACTGTGTGTGTGAGTGCATGTGTGGGTGAGTGTGAGTGCGAGTGTGTCTTGGAGCGTGTGTATGTGTGTGGGCGCTGTTTGTGTATATCTATGTGTGTTTGTATGTGTATGAGTGTGAGTGAGTTTTTGGGTGCAGTTGATAAATGACTAAGTTAACCCAAGCATTGGTGGCCCATGCCTTGCTTCTTAGGCATTAGGAATGCTGTGTTTACCAGCATTGTTTGTGGAGACTAGCCTAGAAATCAAATCTCACCATGAAAAATAAGCTGGATCTGTTCCACACCTTTCATTCCAGCAATGGGATGCTGAGATTAGCAGGCGAGCAGTTGTAGGCCACCACGTTCAAAAAAATTGCCAACGGAGGGAAAATGAAACTGGAAAAGGTGTGTCAAAGACTGTTTTCCAACCTAATGTAGAAAGCTGAAATTTGGGGGATTGTGGTGTCAGATTGTGTATGTGTGTGTGTGTGTGTGTGTGCGTCTGTGTGCATGTGTGTGTGTGAGTTTGAGTAAGTGTGTGAGTCTGTGAATGTAAGTGTGTGTGTTCCAGTGTGGGTGAGTGTGTGTGTGTCTGACTGTGTGTATTTGTGTGTTTATTTGTGTGCGTCTATTTTTGAGTGAGTGTGAAGGTGTGAGTGCGTCTGTGTGTACATGTGTATTGGAAGGTGAGTTTGAGTGGGTGTGTGTTCTTTTACGTTAATGTGTTGACATCTGGGTATTCACGTGGGAGTGAGAATGTATGTGTGTGTCTGTGTGAGGGTGTTTTTGGCTGGGTGTGTGAATGTGAAAGTAGGGGCATGTGTGTGTGTTTGCTTGTTTGTGTTCACGTTTGTGTTACTGTTTATGTATATCTATATGTGTTTGTATGGGTCAATGAGAGTGTGTGTATGTGTGTTTGTGCATGTGTCTGTGTACTTGTGTAAGAGTGTGAAATTGTGAATGTGTGTGAGTGAATGTGTGCATGCAGGTGTGTGTTTCTGTATGACTGATTGTATGAGTGTGCACCTAGGTGAGTGTTTATGTCTGTGAGTGTGATTGTGAGTCAGCCTGTGTGAGTTTCTGTGTGTATGTGTTGTGAGAGTTTGTGTTTGGTGGTGTGTTTTTGAGTCAGTGTGTGAGTGTATATGTGGGTACTTGTGAGTAAGTGTGGGAGTGTGCATGACGGTGTGTGGGAGAGAATGTGTGAGAGTATACGAGGCTGAAGGTGTGAGTGAGTGTGTGAATGTGTGTACATGTGTTTGTTGGTAGGTGTTTGTTTGTCTGACTGATTTTGTGTGTGTGTTTCTGTGAGTGAGAGTGGGAAAGTTGTAGGTGTGTACATGTGTGTGAGTGTGAAAATGTGTGTGAGTGTGTGAGTTGTGTGTAAGTGTGTGTTTCTGTAAGTGAGGGTTTAATTGTAATTGGATGATTCTGTGAGTTTCTGTGTAAATGAGTGTGTGTGCTTGTTTGTGGTTGTGAGCCTGTGCATTTGAATTTGTGTATGATTGTGTATTTTTGTGTCTCTGTGTGAGACAGTTTGCATGTGTATGGGCATATGTGTGTAAGTATGTTTATCTGTGTTGTGTGTGAGTGTGTGTGAGAATGTGCAGGTGTGTGTGGTGAGTGATGTGAGCGATGTGAGCATGTGTAAGTGTGTATGATAGTGTGTGGGAGTGTGTAGGTGTGAGTGTGAGGGGGATGGTGTGAGTACGTGTGTGAATGTGTGTACACGTGTATGATTGTTGATGTTTGTGAGTGTGTGTGACTGCATGTGTGTGTGTGAGTGTGTCTATGTAGGTGAGTGTTTGAGACTGTGTGTGTGAGTGCATGTGTGGGTGAGTGTGAGTGCGAGTGTGTCTTGGAGCGTGTGTATGTGTGTGGGCGCTGTTTGTGTATATCTATGTGTGTTTGTATGTGTATGAGTGTGAGTGAGTTTTTGCGTGCAGTTGATAAATGAGTAAGTTAACCCAAGCATTGGTGGCCCATGCCTTGCTTCTTAGGCATTAGGAATGCTGTGTTTACCAGCATTGTTTGTGGAGACTAGCCTAGAAATCAAATCTCACCATGAAAAATAATCTGGATCTGTTCCACACCTTTCATTCCAGCAATGGGATGCTGAGATTAGCAGGCGAGCAGTTGTAGGCCACCACGTTCAAAAAAATTGCCAACGGAGGGAAAATGAAACTGGAAAAGGTGTGTCAAAGACTGTTTTCCAACCAAATGTAGAAAGCTGAAATTTGGGGGATTGTGGTGTCAGATTGTGTATGTGTGTGTGTGTGTGTGTGTGTGCGTCTGTGTGCATGTGTGTGTGAGTTTGAGTAAGTGTGTGAGTCTGTGAATGTAAGTGTGTGTGTTCCAGTGTGGGTGAGTGTGTGAGTGTGTCTGACTGTGTGTATTTGTGTGTTTATTTGTGTGTGTCTATTTTTGAGTGAGTGTGAAGGTGTGAGTGCGTCTGTGTGTACATGTGTATTGGAAGGTGAGTTTGAGTGGGTGTGTGTTCTTTTACGTTAATGTGTTGACATCTGGGTATTCACGTGGGAGTGAGAATGTATGTGTGTGTCTGTGTGAGGGTGTTTTTGGCTGGGTGTGTGAATGTGAAAGTAGGGGCATGTGTGTGTGTTTGCTTGTTTGTGTTCACGTTTGTGTTACTGTTTATGTATATCTATATGTGTTTGTATGGGTCAATGAGAGTGTGTGTATGTGTGTTTGTGCATGTGTCTGTGTACTTGTGTAAGAGTGTGAAATTGTGAATGTGTGTGAGTGAATGTGTTCATGCAGGTGTGTGTTTCTGTATGACTGTATGAGTGTGCACCTAGGTGAATGTTTATGTCTGTGAGTGTGATTGTGAGTCAGCCTGTGTGAGTTTCTGTGTGTATGTGTTGTGAGAGTTTGTGTTTGGTGGTGTGTTTTTGAGTCAGTGTGTGAGTGTATATGTGGGTACTTGTGAGTAAGTGTGGGAGTGTGCATGACGGTGTGTGGGAGAGAATGTGTGAGAGTATACGAGGCTGAAGGTGTGAGTGAGTGTGTGAATGTGTGTACATGTGTTTGTTGGTAGGTGTTTGTTTGTCTGACTGATTTTGTGTGTGTGTTTCTGTGAGTGAGAGTGGGAAAGTTGTAGGTGTGTACATGTGTGTGAGTGTGAAAATGTGTGTGAGTGTGTGAGTTGTGTGTAAGTGTGTGTTTCTGTAAGTGAGGGTTTAATTGTAATTGGATGATTCTGTGAGTTTGTGTGTAAATGAGTGTGTGTGCTTGTTTGTGGTTGTGAGCCTGTGTATTTGAATTTGTGTATGATTGTGTATTTTTGTGTCTCTGTGTGAGACAGTTTGCATGTGTATGGGCATATGTGTGTAAGTATGTTTTTCTGTGTTGTGTGTGAGTGTGTGTGAGAATGTGCAGGTGTGTGTGGTGAGTGAAAGTGTGTTTGGGTCAGAGTGTGAGTGGGTGTTCGGTGCAGGTGTGTGAGTGTGTGTCTGTGAGTGTGCTGAGATTATTTTTGTGAGTATAACAGTGAGTCTGTGTCTTCGTTTGTTTGTGTTAGTTGAGTGTATTCAGGTGTGTTTGGTATGCCTGTGTGGATGTACATGTGTGTGTGTGTGAGGGTGAGAGTGTGAGTGGTTTTTTTTGTGTGTGATCATGTGTGAGTGAGAGCTGGCATCTGTGTATGTGTGTTTTAGTTTGTGGTTCTGTAGGTTTGTGAGTGTGACTTTGTGTGTGTGTTTGTGTGTGAGTCTATTTTGGAGTGTGAGTGTGAATATGGGAGCGCATTTGTGTGTCCATGTGTATTTGAAAGGGATTTTCTTCTTAGTGTGTGTGAAAGTAGGAGTGAATGTGATTGTGGGTGACTGTGTGTGTTGTAGTGTGCAGGTGTGTGAGTATGTGCAGGTGTGTGTGACTGAGTGTGTTTGGATTGGCGTGTGAATGCTCATTTGGGTGCAGGTGTGGGAATTTGTGTCCAAGAGATTGTGTTAATGTGTTCAGGTGTGTGATTGATGTGGAGGGGTTATGTGGACGAGTAGGAGACTGAGTATGTCTTCGTATGTTAGAGTTCTTGCTTGTGTGTATTCACGTGTATGTGAGTACACGAGTGTGTTTGTATGTGTGAGGGTGTTTTTAGGAGTTTGTGAATGTGACTGCAGGTGTATGTGTGTGTGATGGCTTGTTCGTCTGTTCTGGTGTGTGGATGTGAGTGTTTGTATATATCTATTTGTATTTTTGTGTTTGTATGTGTGTATGAGGGTGTATGTATGTATGTGCAGGTGGGTGGCGTAGGTGTCCGTGTACATGGGTACGTGTGTGAATTTTTGAATATGTGCAGGAGTGAGAGTGTGCATGAGGGTGTGTGTTTCTGTAGGTTTGAGTATGTGAGTGGTTATATATGTGAGGTTTATGGTTGTGAGTTTTTCTTAGTGAGTATATATGTGTTTACATGATGTGAGCGTGTGTAAGTGTGTATGATAGTGTGTGGGAGTGTGTAGGTGTGAGTGTGAGGGGGATGGTGTGAGTACGTGTGTGAATGTGTGTACCCATGTATGATTGTTGATGTTTGTGAGTGTGTGTGACTGCATGTGTGTGTGTGAGTGTGTCTATGTAGGTGAGTGTTTGAGACTGTGTGTGTGAGTGCATGTGTGGGTGAGTGTGAGTGCGAGTGAGTCTTGGAGCGTGTGTATGTGTGTGGCGGCTGTTTGTGTATATCTATGTGTGTTTGCGTGTGTTTGTATGTGTATGAGTGTGAGTGAGTTTTTGGGTGCAGTTGATAAATGAGTAAGTTAACCCAAGCATTGGTGGCCCATGCCTTGCTTCTTAGGCATTAGGAATGCTGACTTTAGCAGCATTGTTTGTGGAGACTAGCCTAGAAATCAAATCTCACCATATAAAATAACATGGATCTGTCCCACACCTTTCATTCCCGCAATGGGATGCTGAGATTTGCAGGCGAGCAGTTGTAGGCCACCACGTTCAAAAAAATTGCCAACGGAGGAAAAATGAAACTGGGCAAGGTGGTCAAAGACTGTTTTCCGAGCAAATGTAGAAAGCTGAAATTTCGGGGTTTGTGGTGTCAGACTGCATATGTGTGTGTGTGTGTGCGCATGCGTTGGTGTGAGTTTGAGTAAGTGTGTGAGTCTGTGAATGTAAGTGTGTGTGTTCAAGTGTGGGTGAGTGTGTGAGTGTGAGTGTGTGTATTTGTGTGTTTATTTGTGTGAGACTATTTTTGAGTGAGTGTGAACATGTGAGTGCGTTTGTGTGTACATGTGTATTTGAGTGTGAGTTTGAGTGGGTGTGTGTTCTTTTACATTAATGTGTTGACATCTGGGTATTCACGTGGGAGTGAGAATGTATGTGTGTTTATGTGTGAGGGTGTTTTTTGGTAGGTGTGTGGATGGGAAAGTAGGGGCATGTGTGTGTGTTATTTGTTTGTGTCTTCACATGTGTGTGTTAAACTTCGTGTATATCTATGTGTGTTTGAGTGTTCGTGTGTATGAGAGAATATGTGTTTGGGCATGTGTCTGTGTGCATGTCTCTGTGTGTGCATTTGTGAGTGTGTGTGAGTGAGTGTCATTGGGTTTAGGTCTGAGTGTGAGTGGATATTTGTTGCGGGTGTGTAAGTCTCAGGGTGTCTATGTGTGTGAGTGTGTTGACTTCTCGTTGGTGAGTATGACAGTGAGTGTATCTTTGTATGTTTGTGTTAGTTGGGTGTACTCAGGTGTGTTTGCTATGCCTGTGTGCATGTACATGTGTGTGTGTGAGGGAGAGTGTGTGAGTGTTTTATTGTGAAGGTGATTATGTGTGAATGAGAGCTGGCATCTCTGCATGTGTGTTTTTGTGTGCAAGTGTGTATGTTTGTGAGTGTGTATTTGTGTGTGTCTGATTTTGAGCCTACTTTTGAGTGTGAGAGTGAATATTGGAGTGCATTTGTGTGTGCATGTGCATTTGAAAGGGATTTTCTACTTTGTGTGTGTGAAAGTAGGAGTGAATGTGATTGTGGGTGACTGTGTGTGTTGTAGTGTGCAGGTGTGTGAGTATGTGCAGGTGTGTGTGACTGAGTGTGTTTGGATTGGCGTGTGAATGCTCATTTGGGTGCAGGTGTGGGAATTGGTGTCCAAGAGATTGTGTTAGCGTGTTCAGGTGTGTGATTGATGTAGAGGGGTTATGTGGACGAGTAGGAGACTGAGTGTGTCTTCGTATGTTAGTGTGCTTGCTTGTGTGTATTCACGTGTATGTGAGTACTCAAGTGTGTTTGTATGTGTGAGGGTGTTTTTAGGTGTTTGTGAATGTGACTGCAGGTGTATGTGTGTGTGATGGCTTGTTCGTCTGTTCCGGTGTGTGGATGTGAGTGTTTGAATATATCTATTGGTGTTTTTGTGTTTGTATGTGTGTATGAGGGTGTATGTATGTATGTGCAGGTGGGTGGCGTAGGTGTCCGTGTACATGGGTACGTGTGTGAATTTTTGAATATGTGCAGGAGTGAGAGTGTGCATGAGGGTGTGTGTTTCTGTAGGTTTGAGTATGTGAGTGGTTATATATGTGAGGTTTATGGTTGTGAGTTTTTCTTAGTGAGTATATATGTGTTTACATGATGTGAGCGTGTGTAAGTGTGTATGATAGTGTGTGGGAGTGTGTAGGTGTGAGTGTGAGGGGGATGGTGTGAGTACGTGTGTGAATGTGTGTACACGTGTATGATTGTTGATGTTTGTGAGTGTGTGTGACTGCATGTGTGTGTGTGAGTGTGTCTATGTAGGTGAGTGTTTGAGACTGTGTGTGTGAGTGCATGTGTGGGTGAGTGTGAGTGCGAGTGTGTCTTGGAGCGTGTGTATGTGTGTGGGCGCTGTTTGTGTATATCTATGTGTGTTTGTATGTGTATGAGTGTGAGTGAGTTTTTGGGTGCAGTTGATAAATGACTAAGTTAACCCAAGCATTGGTGGCCCATGCCTTGCTTCTTAGGCATTAGGAATGCTGTGTTTACCAGCATTGTTTGTGGAGACTAGCCTAGAAATCAAATCTCACCATGAAAAATAAGCTGGATCTGTTCCACACCTTTCATTCCAGCAATGGGATGCTGAGATTAGCAGGCGAGCAGTTGTAGGCCACCACGTTCAAAAAAATTGCCAACGGAGGGAAAATGAAACTGGAAAAGGTGTGTCAAAGACTGTTTTCCAACCTAATGTAGAAAGCTGAAATTTGGGGGATTGTGGTGTCAGATTGTGTATGTGTGTGTGTGTGTGTGTGTGTGTGCGTCTGTGTGCATGTGTGTGTGTGAGTTTGAGTAAGTGTGTGAGTCTGTGAATGTAAGTGTGTGTGTTCCAGTGTGGGTGAGTGTGTGTGTGTCTGACTGTGTGTATTTGTGTGTTTATTTGTGTGCGTCTATTTTTGAGTGAGTGTGAAGGTGTGAGTGCGTCTGTGTGTACATGTGTATTGGAAGGTGAGTTTGAGTGGGTGTGTGTTCTTTTACGTTAATGTGTTGACATCTGGGT
Source organism: Castor canadensis (assembly GCF_047511655.1). NCBI lineage: Eukaryota > Metazoa > Chordata > Mammalia > Rodentia > Castoridae > Castor > Castor canadensis. The sequence goes on from NW_027395348.1 coordinate 13,925, forward strand.
ATTCACGTGGGAGTGAGAATGTATGTGTGTGTCTGTGTGAGGGTGTTTTTGGCTGGGTGTGTGAATGTGAAAGTAGGGGCATGTGTGTGTGTTTGCTTGTTTGTGTTCACGTTTGTGTTACTGTTTATGTATATCTATATGTGTTTGTATGGGTCAATGAGAGTGTGTGTATGTGTGTTTGTGCATGTGTCTGTGTACTTGTGTAAGAGTGTGAATTTGTGAATGTGTGTGAGTGAATGTGTGCATGCAGGTGTGTGTTTCTGTATGACTGATTGTATGAGTGTGCACCTAGGTGAGTGTTTATGTCTGTGAGTGTGATTGTGAGTCAGCCTGTGTGAGTTTCTGTGTGTATGTGTTGTGAGAGTTTGTGTTTGGTGGTGTGTTTTTGAGTCAGTGTGTGAGTGTATATGTGGGTACTTGTGAGTAAGTGTGGGAGTGTGCATGACGGTGTGTGGGAGAGAATGTGTGAGAGTATACGAGGCTGAAGGTGTGAGTGAGTGTGTGAATGTGTGTACATGTGTTTGTTGGTAGGTGTTTGTTTGTCTGACTGATTTTGTGTGTGTGTTTCTGTGAGTGAGAGTGGGAAAGTTGTAGGTGTGTACATGTGTGTGAGTGTGAAAATGTGTGTGAGTGTGTGAGTTGTGTGTAAGTGTGTGTTTCTGTAAGTGAGGGTTTAATTGTAATTGGATGATTCTGTGAGTTTGTGTGTAAATGAGTGTGTGTGCTTGTTTGTGGTTGTGAGCCTGTGCATTTGAATTTGTGTATGATTGTGTATTTTTGTGTCTCTGTGTGAGACAGTTTGCATGTGTATGGGCATATGTGTGTAAGTATGTTTATCTGTGTTGTGTGTGAGTGTGTGTGAGAATGTGCAGGTGTGTGTGGTGAGTGATGTGAGCGATGTGAGCATGTGTAAGTGTGTATGATAGTGTGTGGGAGTGTGTAGGTGTGAGTGTGAGGGGGATGGTGTGAGTACGTGTGTGAATGTGTGTACACGTGTATGATTGTTGATGTTTGTGAGTGTGTGTGACTGCATGTGTGTGTGTGAGTGTGTCTATGTAGGTGAGTGTTTGAGACTGTGTGTGTGAGTGCATGTGTGGGTGAGTGTGAGTGCGAGTGTGTCTTGGAGCGTGTGTATGTGTGTGGGCGCTGTTTGTGTATATCTATGTGTGTTTGTATGTGTATGAGTGTGAGTGAGTTTTTGGGTGCAGTTGATAAATGACTAAGTTAACCCAAGCATTGGTGGCCCATGCCTTGCTTCTTAGGCATTAGGAATGCTGTGTTTACCAGCATTGTTTGTGGAGACTAGCCTAGAAATCAAATCTCACCATGAAAAATAAGCTGGATCTGTTCCACACCTTTCATTCCAGCAATGGGATGCTGAGATTAGCAGGCGAGCAGTTGTAGGCCACCACGTTCAAAAAAATTGCCAACGGAGGGAAAATGAAACTGGAAAAGGTGTGTCAAAGACTGTTTTCCAACCTAATGTAGAAAGCTGAAATTTGGGGGATTGTGGTGTCAGATTGTGTATGTGTGTGTGTGTGTGTGTGTGCGTCTGTGTGCATGTGTGTGTGTGAGTTTGAGTAAGTGTGTGAGTCTGTGAATGTAAGTGTGTGTGTTCCAGTGTGGGTGAGTGTGTGTGTGTCTGACTGTGTGTATTTGTGTGTTTATTTGTGTGCGTCTATTTTTGAGTGAGTGTGAAGGTGTGAGTGCGTCTGTGTGTACATGTGTATTGGAAGGTGAGTTTGAGTGGGTGTGTGTTCTTTTACGTTAATGTGTTGACATCTGGGTATTCACGTGGGAGTGAGAATGTATGTGTGTGTCTGTGTGAGGGTGTTTTTGGCTGGGTGTGTGAATGTGAAAGTAGGGGCATGTGTGTGTGTTTGCTTGTTTGTGTTCACGTTTGTGTTACTGTTTATGTATATCTATATGTGTTTGTATGGGTCAATGAGAGTGTGTGTATGTGTGTTTGTGCATGTGTCTGTGTACTTGTGTAAGAGTGTGAATTTGTGAATGTGTGTGAGTGAATGTGTGCATGCAGGTGTGTGTTTCTGTATGACTGATTGTATGAGTGTGCACCTAGGTGAGTGTTTATGTCTGTGAGTGTGATTGTGAGTCAGCCTGTGTGAGTTTCTGTGTGTATGTGTTGTGAGAGTTTGTGTTTGGTGGTGTGTTTTTGAGTCAGTGTGTGAGTGTATATGTGGGTACTTGTGAGTAAGTGTGGGAGTGTGCATGACGGTGTGTGGGAGAGAATGTGTGAGAGTATACGAGGCTGAAGGTGTGAGTGAGTGTGTGAATGTGTGTACATGTGTTTGTTGGTAGGTGTTTGTTTGTCTGACTGATTTTGTGTGTGTGTTTCTGTGAGTGAGAGTGGGAAAGTTGTAGGTGTGTACATGTGTGTGAGTGTGAAAATGTGTGTGAGTGTGTGAGTTGTGTGTAAGTGTGTGTTTCTGTAAGTGAGGGTTTAATTGTAATTGGATGATTCTGTGAGTTTGTGTGTAAATGAGTGTGTGTGCTTGTTTGTGGTTGTGAGCCTGTGCATTTGAATTTGTGTATGATTGTGTATTTTTGTGTCTCTGTGTGAGACAGTTTGCATGTGTATGGGCATATGTGTGTAAGTATGTTTATCTGTGTTGTGTGTGAGTGTGTGTGAGAATGTGCAGGTGTGTGTGGTGAGTGAAAGTGTGTTTGGGTCAGAGTGTGAGTGAGTGTTCGGTGCAGGTGTGTGAGTGTGTGTCTGTGAGTGTGCTGAGATTATTTTTGTGAGTATAACAGTGAGTCTGTGTCTTCGTTTGTTTGTGTTAGTTGAGTGTATTCAGGTGTGTTTGATACGCCTGTGTGGATGTACATGTGTGTGTGTGTGTGAGGGTGAGAGTGTGAGTGGTTTTTTTTGTGTGTGATCATGTGTGAGTGAGAGCTGGCATCTGTGTATGTGTGTTTTTGTTTGTGGTTCTGTAAGTTTGCGAGTTTGACTTTGTGTGTGTGTTTGTGTGTGAGTCTATTTTGGAGTGTGAGTGTGAATATGGGAGCGCATTTGTGTGTCCATGTGTATTTGAAAGGGATTTTCTTCTTAGTGTGTGTGAAAGTAGGAGTGAATGTGATTGTGGGTGACTGTGTGTGTTGTAGTGTGCAGGTGTGTGAGTATGTGCAGGTGTGTTTGACTGAGTGTGTTTGGATTGGCGTGTGAATGCTCATTTGGGTGCAGGTGTGGGAATTTGTGTCCAAGAGATTGTGTTAATGTGTTCAGGTGTGTGATTGATGTAGAGGGGTTATGTGGACGAGTAGGAGACTGAGTGTGTCTTCGTATGTTAGTGTTCTTACTTGGGTGTATTCATGTGTATGTGAGTACACGAGTGTGTTTGTATGTGTGAGGGTGTTTTTAGGAGTTTGTGAATGTGACTGCAGGTGTATGTGTGTGTGATGGCTTGTTCGTCTGTTCTGGTGTGTGGATGTGAGTGTTTGTATATATCTATTTGTATTTTTGTGTTTGTATGTGTGTATGAGGGTGTATGTATGTATGTGCAGGTGGGTGGCGTAGGTGTCTGTGTACATGGGAACGTGTGTGAATTTTTGAATATGTGCAGGAGTGAGAGTGTGCATGAGGGTGTGTGTTTCTGTAGGTTTGAGTATGTGAGTGGTTATATATGTGAGGTTTATGGGTGTGAGTTTTTCTTAGTGAGTATATATGTGTTTACATGATGTGAGCGTGGGTAAGTGTGTATGATAGTGTGTGGGAGTGTGTAGGTGTGAGTGTGAGGGGGATGGTGTGAGTACGTGTGTGAATGTGTGTACCCATGTATGATTATTGATGTTTGTGAGTGTGTGTGACTGCATGTGTGTGTGTGAGTGTGTCTATGTAGGTGAGTGTTTGAGACTGTGTGTGTGAGTGCATGTGTGGGTGAGTGTGAGTGCGAGTGAGTCTTGGAGCGTGTGTATGTGTGTGGCGGCTGTTTGTGTATATCTATGTGTGTTTGCGTGTGTTTGTATGTGTATGAGTGTGAGTGACTTTTTGGGTGCAGTTGATAAATGAGTAAGTTAACCCAAGCATTGGTGGCCCATGCCTTGCTTCTTAGGCATCAGTAATGCTGACTTTAGCAGCATTGTTTGTGGAGACTAGCCTAGAAATCAAATCTCACCATGAAAAATAACCTGGATCTGTCCCACACCTTTCATTCCCGCAATGGGATGCTGAGATTTGCAGGCGAGCAGTTGTAGGCCACCACGTTCAAAAAAATTGCCAACGGAGGAAAAATGAAATTGGGCAAGGTCGTCAAAGACTGTTTTCCGAGCACATGTAGAAAGCTGAAATTTCGGGGTTTGTGGTGTCAGACTGCATATGTGTGTGTGTGTGTGTACGCATGCGTTGGTGTGAGTTTGAGTAAGTGTGTGAGTCTGTGAATGTAAGTGTGTGTGTTCAAGTGTGGGTGAGTGTGTGAGTGTGAGTGTGTGTATTTGTGTGTTTATTTGTGTGAGACTATTTTTGAGTGAGTGTGAACGTGTGAGTGCGTTTGTGTGTACATGTGTATTTGAGTGTGAGTTTGAGTGGGTGTGTGTTCTTTTACATTAATGTGTTGACATCTGGGTATTCACGTGGGAGTGAGAATGTATGTGTGTTTATGTGTGAGGGTGTTTTTTGGTAGGTGTGTGGATGTGAAAGTAGGGGCATGTGTGTGTGTTATTTGTTGGTGTCTTCACATGTGTGTGTTAAACTTCGTGTATATCTATGTGTGTTTGAGTGTTCGTGTGTATGAGAGAATATGTGTTTGGGCATGTGTCTGTGTGCATGTCTCTGTGTGTGCATTTGTGAGTGTGTGTGAGTGAGTGTGTGCATGCGGGTGAGTGTTTCTGTAGGAGTGAAGGTATAAGTGTGCATATATGTGAGATTTCAGGAGTGTGTGATTGTGTGTCAGTCAGTGTGTCTGGGTGAACGTGTTGTGAGTGTGTGTGGGGGTATGATTGTGTGTCTGTGTGAGTGTATATATGGGTACGTGTTGTGAGTGTGTGTGGGAGTGTGTATGACAGTGTTTGGGAGAGTATGTGTCAGTGTATGTCAGGCTGAAGCTGTGAGTTGTGTGTAAGTTTGTGAGTGTAACTATAGGTGAGTGTGTAATTGTCATTGAGTGATTCTGTCAGTGTGTGCCTGTGTATGAGTGTGTTTGCTTGTTTGTGGGTGTGTGCCTGTGTATTTGAATTTGGGCCTGATTGTGTATTTTTGTGTCCCTGTGGGAAATAGTTTGCATGTGTATGGGAATATGTGTGTAAGTATGTGTATTTGTGTGTTGTGTGTGAGTGTGTGAGAGTGTGTGAGAATGTGCATGTGTGTGTGAGTGAGTGTCATTGGGTTTAGGTCTGAGTGTGAGTGGATATTTGTTGCCGGTGTGTAAGTCTCAGGGTGTCTATGTGTGTGAGTGTGTTGACTTCTCGTTGGTGAGTATGACAGTGAGTGTATCTTTGTATGTTTGTGTTAGTTGGGTGTACTCAGGTGTGTTTGCTATGCCTGTGTGCATGTACATGTGTGTGTGTGAGGGAGAGTGTGTGAGTGTTTTATTGTGAAGGTGATTATGTGTGAATGAGAGCTGGCATCTCTGCATGTGTGTTTTTGTGTGCAAGTGTGTATGTTTGTGAGTGTGTATTTGTGTGTGTCTGATTTTGAGCCTACTTTTGAGTGTGAGAGTGAATATTGGAGTGCATTTGTGTGTGCATGTGCATTTGAAAGGGATTTTCTACTTTGTGTGTGTGAAAGTAGGAGTGAATGTGATTGTGGGTGACTGTGTGTGTTGTAGTGTGCAGGTGTGTGAGTATGTGCAGGTGTGTGTGACTGAGTGTGTTTGGATTGGCGTGTGAATGCTCATTTGGGTGCAGGTGTGGGAATTGGTGTCCAAGAGATTGTGTTAGCGTGTTCAGGTGTGTGATTGATGTAGAGGGGTTATGTGGACGAGTAGGAGACTGAGTGTGTCTTCGTATGTTAGTGTTCTTGCTTGTGTGTATTCACGTGTATGTGAGTACACGAGTGTGTTTGTATGTGTGAGGGTGTTTTTAGGTGTTTGTGAATGTGACTGCAGGTGTATGTGTGTGTGATGGCTTGTTCGTCTGTTCCGGTGTGTGGATGTGAGTGTTTGAATATATCTATTGGTGTTTTTGTGTTTGTATGTGTGTATGAGGGTGTATGTATGTATGTGCAGGTGGGTGGCGTAGGTGTCCGTGTACATGGGTACGTGTGTGAATTTTTGAATATGTGCAGGAGTGAGAGTGTGCATGAGGGTGTGTGTTTCTGTAGGTTTGAGTATGTGAGTGGTTATATATGTGAGGTTTATGGTTGTGAGTTTTTCTTAGTGAGTATATATGTGTTTACATGATGTGAGCGTGTGTAAGTGTGTATGATAGTGTGTGGGAGTGTGTAGGTGTGAGTGTGAGGGGGATGGTGTGAGTACGTGTGTGAATGTGTGTACACGTGTATGATTGTTGATGTTTGTGAGTGTGTGTGACTGCATGTGTGTGTGTGAGTGTGTCTATGTAGGTGAGTGTTTGAGACTGTGTGTGTGAGTGCATGTGTGGGTGAGTGTGAGTGCGAGTGTGTCTTGGAGCGTGTGTATGTGTGTGGGCGCTGTTTGTGTATATCTATGTGTGTTTGTATGTGTATGAGTGTGAGTGAGTTTTTGGGTGCAGTTGATAAATGACTAAGTTAACCCAAGCATTGGTGGCCCATGCCTTGCTTCTTAGGCATTAGGAATGCTGTGTTTACCAGCATTGTTTGTGGAGACTAGCCTAGAAATCAAATCTCACCATGAAAAATAAGCTGGATCTGTTCCACACCTTTCATTCCAGCAATGGGATGCTGAGATTAGCAGGCGAGCAGTTGTAGGCCACCACGTTCAAAAAAATTGCCAACGGAGGGAAAATGAAACTGGAAAAGGTGTGTCAAAGACGGTTTTCCAACCTAATGTAGAAAGCTGAAATTTGGGGGATTGTGGTGTCAGATTGTGTATGTGTGTGTGTGTGTGTGTGTGTGTGCGTCTGTGTGCATGTGTGTGTGTGAGTTTGAGTAAGTGTGTGAGTCTGTGAATGTAAGTGTGTGTGTTCCAGTGTGGGTGAGTGTGTGTGTGTCTGACTGTGTGTATTTGTGTGTTTATTTGTGTGCGTCTATTTTTGAGTGAGTGTGAAGGTGTGAGTGCGTCTGTGTGTACATGTGTATTGGAAGGTGAGTTTGAGTGGGTGTGTGTTCTTTTACGTTAATGTGTTGACATCTGGGTATTCACGTGGGAGTGAGAATGTATGTGTGTGTCTGTGTGAGGGTGTTTTTGGCTGGGTGTGTGAATGTGAAAGTAGGGGCATGTGTGTGTGTTTGCTTGTTTGTGTTCACGTTTGTGTTACTGTTTATGTATATCTATATGTGTTTGTATGGGTCAATGAGAGTGTGTGTATGTGTGTTTGTGCATGTGTCTGTGTACTTGTGTAAGAGTGTGAATTTGTGAATGTGTGTGAGTGAATGTGTGCATGCAGGTGTGTGTTTCTGTATGACTGATTGTATGAGTGTGCACCTAGGTGAGTGTTTATGTCTGTGAGTGTGATTGTGAGTCAGCCTGTGTGAGTTTCTGTGTGTATGTGTTGTGAGAGTTTGTGTTTGGTGGTGTGTTTTTGAGTCAGTGTGTGAGTGTATATGTGGGTACTTGTGAGTAAGTGTGGGAGTGTGCATGACGGTGTGTGGGAGAGAATGTGTGAGAGTATACGAGGCTGAAGGTGTGAGTGAGTGTGTGAATGTGTGTACATGTGTTTGTTGGTAGGTGTTTGTTTGTCTGACTGATTTTGTGTGTGTGTTTCTGTGAGTGAGAGTGGGAAAGTTGTAGGTGTGTACATGTGTGTGAGTGTGAAAATGTGTGTGAGTGTGTGAGTTGTGTGTAAGTGTGTGTTTCTGTAAGTGAGGGTTTAATTGTAATTGGATGATTCTGTGAGTTTGTGTGTAAATGAGTGTGTGTGCTTGTTTGTGGTTGTGAGCCTGTGCATTTGAATTTGTGTATGATTGTGTATTTTTGTGTCTCTGTGTGAGACAGTTTGCATGTGTATGGGCATATGTGTGTAAGTATGTTTATCTGTGTTGTGTGTGAGTGTGTGTGAGAATGTGCAGGTGTGTGTGGTGAGTGATGTGAGCGATGTGAGCATGTGTAAGTGTGTATGATAGTGTGTGGGAGTGTGTAGGTGTGAGTGTGAGGGGGATCGTGTGAGTACGTGTGTGAATGTGTGTACACGTGTATGATTGTTGATGTTTGTGAGTGTGTGTGACTGCATGTGTGTGTGTGAGTGTGTCTATGTAGGTGAGTGTTTGAGACTGTGTGTGTGAGTGCATGTGTGGGTGAGTGTGAGTGCGAGTGTGTCTTGGAGCGTGTGTATGTGTGTGGGCGCTGTTTGTGTATATCTATGTGTGTTTGTATGTGTATGAGTGTGAGTGAGTTTTTGGGTGCATTTGATAAATGACTAGGTTAACCCAAGCATTGGTGGCCCATGCCTTGCTTCTTAGGCATTCGGAATGCTGTGTTTACCAGCATTGTTTGTGGAGACTAGCCTAGAAATCAAATCTCACCATGAAAAATAAGCTGGATCTGTTCCACACCTTTCATTCCAGCAATGGGATGCTGAGATTAGCAGGCGAGCAGTTGTAGGCCACCACGTTCAAAAAAATTGCCAACGGAGGGAAAATGAAACTGGAAAAGGTGTGTCAAAGACTGTTTTCCAACCTAATGTAGAAAGCTGAAATTTGGGGGATTGTGGTGTCAGATTGTGTATGTGTGTGTGTGTGTGTGTGTGCGTCTGTGTGCATGTGTGTGTGTGTGCGTTTGAGTAAGTGTGTGAGTCTGTGAATGTAAGTGTGTGTGTTCCAGTGTGGGTGAGTGTGTGTGTGTCTGACTGTGTGTATTTGTGTGTTTATTTGTGTGCGTCTATTTTTGAGTGAGTGTGAAGGTGTGAGTGCGTCTGTGTGTACATGTGTATTGGAAGGTGAGTTTGAGTGGGTGTGTGTTCTTTTACGTTAATGTGTTGACATCTGGGTATTCACGTGGGAGTGAGAATGTATGTGTGTGTCTGTGTGAGGGTGTTTTTGGCTGGGTGTGTAAATGTGAAAGTAGGGGCATGTGTGTGTGTTTGCTTGTTTGTGTTCACGTTTGTGTTACTGTTTATGTATATCTATATGTGTTTGTATGGGTCAATGAGAGTGTGTGTATGTGTGTTTGTGCATGTGTCTGTGTACTTGTGTAAGAGTGTGAATTTGTGAATGTGTGTGAGTGAATGTGTGCATGCAGGTGTGTGTTTCTGTATGACTGATTGTATGAGTGTGCACCTAGGTGAGTGTTTATGTCTGTGAGTGTGATTGTGAGTCAGCCTGTGTGAGTTTCTGTGTGTATGTGTTGTGAGAGTTTGTGTTTGGTGGTGTGTTTTTGAGTCAGTGTGTGAGTGTATATGTGGGTACTTGTGAGTAAGTGTGGGAGTGTGCATGACGGTGTGTGGGAGAGAATGTGTGAGAGTATACGAGGCTGAAGGTGTGAGTGAGTGTGTGAATGTGTGTACATGTGTTTGTTGGTAGGTGTTTGTTTGTCTGACTGATTTTGTGTGTGTGTTTCTGTGAGTGAGAGTGGGAAAGTTGTAGGTGTGTACATGTGTGTGAGTGTGAAAATGTGTGTGAGTGTGTGAGTTGTGTGTAAGTGTGTGTTTCTGTAAGTGAGGGTTTAATTGTAATTGGATGATTCTGTGAGTTTGTGTGTAAATGAGTGTGTGTGCTTGTTTGTGGTTGTGAGCCTGTGCATTTGAATTTGTGTATGATTGTGTATTTTTGTGTCTCTGTGTGAGACAGTTTGCATGTGTATGGGCATATGTGTGTAAGTATGTTTATCTGTGTTGTGTGTGAGTGTGTGTGAGAATGTGCAGGTGTGTGTGGTGAGTGAAAGTGTGTTTGGGTCAGAGTGTGAGTGAGTGTTCGGTGCAGGTGTGTGAGTGTGTGTCTGTGAGTGTGCTGAGATTATTTTTGTGAGTATAACAGTGAGTCTGTGTCTTCGTTTGTTTGTGTTAGTTGAGTGTATTCAGGTGTGTTTGATACGCCTGTGTGGATGTACATGTGTGTGTGTGTGTGAGGGTGAGAGTGTGAGTGGTTTTTTTTGTGTGTGATCATGTGTGAGTGAGAGCTGGCATCTGTGTATGTGTGTTTTTGTTTGTGGTTCTGTAAGTTTGCGAGTTTGACTTTGTGTGTGTGTTTGTGTGTGAGTCTATTTTGGAGTGTGAGTGTGAATATGGGAGCGCATTTGTGTGTCCATGTGTATTTGAAAGGGATTTTCTTCTTAGTGTGTGTGAAAGTAGGAGTGAATGTGATTGTGGGTGACTGTGTGTGTTGTAGTGTGCAGGTGTGTGAGTATGTGCAGGTGTGTTTGACTGAGTGTGTTTGGATTGGCGTGTGAATGCTCATTTGGGTGCAGGTGTGGGAATTTGTGTCCAAGAGATTGTGTTAATGTGTTCAGGTGTGTGATTGATGTAGAGGGGTTATGTGGACGAGTAGGAGACTGAGTGTGTCTTCGTATGTTAGTGTTCTTACTTGGGTGTATTCATGTGTATGTGAGAACACGAGTGTGTTTGTATGTGTGAGGGTGTTTTTAGGAGTTTGTGAATGTGACTGCAGGTGTATGTGTGTGTGATGGCTTGTTCGTCTGTTCTGGTGTGTGGATGTGAGTGTTTGTATATATCTATTTGTATTTTTGTGTTTGTATGTGTGTATGAGGGTGTATGTATGTATGTGCAGGTGGGTGGCGTAGGTGTCTGTGTACATGGGAACGTGTGTGAATTTTTGAATATGTGCAGGAGTGAGAGTGTGCATGAGGGTGTGTGTTTCTGTAGGTTTGAGTATGTGAGTGGTTATATATGTGAGGTTTATGGGTGTGAGTTTTTCTTAGTGAGTATATATGTGTTTACATGATGTGAGCGTGGGTAAGTGTGTATGATAGTGTGTGGGAGTGTGTAGGTGTGAGTGTGAGGGGGATGGTGTGAGTACGTGTGTGAATGTGTGTACCCATGTATGATTGTTGATGTTTGTGAGTGTGTGTGACTGCATGTGTGTGTGTGAGTGTGTCTATGTAGGTGAGTGTTTGAGACTGTGTGTGTGAGTGCATGTGTGGGTGAGTGTGAGTGCGAGTGAGTCTTGGAGCGTGTGTATGTGTGTGGCGGCTGTTTGTGTATATCTATGTGTGTTTGCGTGTGTTTGTATGTGTATGAGTGTGAGTGACTTTTTGGGTGCAGTTGATAAATGAGTAAGTTAACCCAAGCATTGGTGGCCCATGCCTTGCTTCTTAGGCATCAGTAATGCTGACTTTAGCAGCATTGTTTGTGGAGACTAGCCTAGAAATCAAATCTCACCATGAAAAATAACCTGGATCTGTCCCACACCTTTCATTCCCGCAATGGGATGCTGAGATTTGCAGGCGAGCAGTTGTAGGCCACCACGTTCAAAAAAATTGCCAACGGAGGAAAAATGAAATTGGGCAATGTCGTCAAAGACTGTTTTCCGAGCAAATGTAGAAAGCTGAAATTTCGGGGTTTGTGGTGTCAGACTGCATATATGTGTGTGTGTGTGTACGCGTGCGTTGGTGTGAGTTTGAGTAAGTGTGTGAGTCTGTGAATGTAAGTGTGTGTGTTCAAGTGTGGGTGAGTGTGTGAGTGTGAGTGTGTGTATTTGTGTGTTTATTTGTGTGAGACTATTTTTGAGTGAGTGTGAACGTGTGAGTGCGTTTGTGTGTACATGTGTATTTGAGTGTGAGTTTGAGTGGGTGTGTGTTCTTTTACATTAATGTGTTGACATCTGGGTATTCACGTGGGAGTGAGAATGTATGTGTGTTTATGTGTGAGGGTGTTTTTTGGTAGGTGTGTGGATGTGAAAGTAGGGGCATGTGTGTGTGTTATTTGTTGGTGTCTTCACATGTGTGTGTTAAACTTCGTGTATATCTATGTGTGTTTGAGTGTTCGTGTGTATGAGAGAATATGTGTTTGGGCATGTGTCTGTGTGCATGTCTCTGTGTGTGCATTTGTGAGTGTGTGTGAGTGAGTGTGTGCATGCGGGTGAGTGTTTCTGTAGGAGTGAAGGTATAAGTGTGCATATATGTGAGATTTCAGGAGTGTGTGATTGTGTGTCAGTCAGTGTGTCTGGGTGAACGTGTTGTGAGTGTGTGTGGGGGTATGATTGTGTGTCTGTGTGAGTGTATATATGGGTACGTGTTGTGAGTGTGTGTGGGAGTGTGTATGACAGGGTTTGGGAGAGTATGTGTCAGTGTATGTCAGGCTGAAGCTGTGAGTTGTGTGTAAGTTTGTGAGTGTAACTGTAGGTGAGTGTGTAATTGTCATTGAGTGATTCTGTCAGTGTGTGCCTGTGTATGAGTGTGTTTGCTTGTTTGTGGGTGTGTGCCTGTGTATTTGAATTTGGGCCTGATTGTGTATTTTTGTGTCCCTGTGGGAAATAGTTTGCATGTGTATGGGAATATGTGTGTAAGTATGTGTATTTGTGTGTTGTGTGTGAGTGTGTGAGAGTGTGTGAGAATGTGCATGTGTGTGTGAGTGAGTGTCATTGGGTTTAGGTCTGAGTGTGAGTGGATATTTGTTGCCGGTGTGTAAGTCTCAGGGTGTCTATGTGTGTGAGTGTGTTGACTTCTCGTTGGTGAGTATGACAGTGAGTGTATCTTTGTATGTTTGGGTTAGTTGGGTGTACTCAGGTGTGTTTGCTATGCCTGTGTGCATGTACATGTGTGTGTGTGAGGGAGAGTGTGTGAGTGTTTTATTGTGAAGGTGATTATGTGTGAATGAGAGCTGGCATCTCTGCATGTGTGTTTTTGTGTGCAAGTGTGTATGTTTGTGAGTGTGTATTTGTGTGTGTCTGATTTTGAGCCTACTTTTGAGTGTGAGAGTGAATATTGGAGTGCATTTGTGTGTGCATGTGCATTTGAAAGGGATTTTCTACTTTGTGTGTGTGAAAGTAGGAGTGAATGTGATTGTGGGTGACTGTGTGTGTTGTAGTGTGCAGGTGTGTGAGTATGTGCAGGTGTGTGTGACTGAGTGTGTTTGGATTGGCGTGTGAATGCTCATTTGGGTGCAGGTGTGGGAATTGGTGTCCAAGAGATTGTGTTAGCGTGTTCAGGTGTGTGATTGATGCAGAGGGGTTATGTGGACGAGTAGGAGACTGAGTGTGTCTTCGTATGTTAGTGTTCTTGCTTGTGTGTATTCACGTGTATGTGAGTACACGAGTGTGTTTGTATGTGTGAGGGTGTTTTTAGGTGTTTGTGAATGTGACTGCAGGTGTATGTGTGTGTGATGGCTTGTTCGTCTGTTCCGGTGTGTGGATGTGAGTGTTTGAATATATCTATTGGTGTTTTTGTGTTTGTATGTGTGTATGAGGGTGTATGTATGTATGTGCAGGTGGGTGGCGTAGGTGTCCGTGTACATGGGTACGTGTGTGAATTTTTGAATATGTGCAGGAGTGAGAGTGTGCATGAGGGTGTGTGTTTCTGTAGGTTTGAGTATGTGAGTGGTTATATATGTGAGGTTTATGGTTGTGAGTTTTTCTTAGTGAGTATATATGTGTTTACATGATGTGAGCGTGTGTAAGTGTGTATGATAGTGTGTGGGAGTGTGTAGGTGTGAGTGTGAGGGGGATGGTGTGAGTACGTGTGTGAATGTGTGTACACGTGTATGATTGTTGATGTTTGTGAGTGTGTGTGACTGCATGTGTGTGTGTGAGTGTGTCTATGTAGGTGAGTGTTTGAGACTGTGTGTGTGAGTGCATGTGTGGGTGAGTGTGAGTGCGAGTGTGTCTTGGAGCGTGTGTATGTGTGTGGGCGCTGTTTGTGTATATCTATGTGTGTTTGTATGTGTATGAGTGTGAGTGAGTTTTTGGGTGCAGTTGATAAATGACTAAGTTAACCCAAGCATTGGTGGCCCATGCCTTGCTTCTTAGGCATTAGGAATGCTGTGTTTACCAGCATTGTTTGTGGAGACTAGCCTAGAAATCAAATCTCACCATGAAAAATAAGCTGGATCTGTTCCACACCTTTCATTCCAGCAATGGGATGCTGAGATTAGCAGGCGAGCAGTTATAGGCCACCACGTTCAAAAAAATTGCCAACGGAGGGAAAATGAAACTGGAAAAGGTGTGTCAAAGACTGTTTTCCAACCAAATGTAGAAAGCTGAAATTTGGGGGATTGTGGTGTCAGATTGTGTATGTGTGTGTGTGTGTGTGTGTGCGTCTGTGTGCATGTGTGTGTGAGTTTGAGTAAGTGTGTGAGTCTGTGAATGTAAGTGTGTGTGTTCCAGTGTGGGTGAGTGTGTGAGTGTGTCTGACTGTGTGTATTTGTGTGTTTATTTGTGTGTGTCTATTTTTGAGTGAGTGTGAAGGTGTGAGTGCGTCTGTGTGTACATGTGTATTGGAAGGTGAGTTTGAGTGGGTGTGTGTTCTTTTACGTTAATGTGTTGACATCTGGGTATTCACGTGGGAGTGAGAATGTATGTGTGTGTCTGTGTGAGGGTGTTTTTGGCTGGGTGTGTGAATGTGAAAGTAGGGACATGTGTGTGTGTTTGCTTGTTTGTGTTCACGTTTGTGTTACTGTTTATGTATATCTATATGTGTTTTTATGGGTCAATGAGAGTGTGTGTATGTGTGTTTGTGCATGTGTCTGTGTACTTGTGTAAGAGTGTGAAATTGTGAATGTGTGTGAGTGAATGTGTGCATGCAGGTGTGTGTTTCTGTATGACTGTATGAGTGTGCACCTAGGTGAATGTTTATGTCTGTGAGTGTGATTGTGAGTCAGCCTGTGTGAGTTTCTGTGTGTATGTGTTGTGAGAGTTTGTGTTTGGTGGTGTGTTTTTGAGTCAGTGTGTGAGTGTATATGTGGGTACTTGTGAGTAAGTGTGGGAGTGTGCATGACGGTGTGTGGGAGAGAATGTGTGAGAGTATACGAGGCTGAAGGTGTGAGTGAGTGTGTGAATGTGTGTACATGTGTTTGTTGGTAGGTGTTTGTTTGTCTGACTGATTTTGTGTGTGTGTTTCTGTGAGTGAGAGTGGGAAAGTTGTAGGTGTGTACATGTGTGTGAGTGTGAAAATGTGTGTGAGTGTGTGAGTTGTGTGTAAGTGTGTGTTTCTGTAAGTGAGGGTTTAATTGTAATTGGATGATTCTGTGAGTTTGTGTGTAAATGAGTGTGTGTGCTTGTTTGTGGTTGTGAGCCTGTGCATTTGAATTTGTGTATGATTGTGTATTTTTGTGTCTCTGTGTGAGACAGTTTGCATGTGTATGGGCATATGTGTGTAAGTATGTTTATCTGTGTTGTGTGTGAGTGTGTGTGAGAATGTGCAGGTGTGTGTGGTGAGTGAAAGTGTGTTTGGGTCAGAGTGTGAGTGAGTGTTCGGTGCAGGTGTGTGAGTGTGTGTCTGTGAGTGTGCTGAGATTATTTTTGTGAGTATAACAGTGAGTCTGTGTCTTCGTTTGTTTGTGTTAGTTGAGTGTATTCAGGTGTGTTTGATACGCCTGTGTGGATGTACATGTGTGTGTGTGTGTGAGGGTGAGAGTGTGAGTGGTTTTTTTTGTGTGTGATCATGTGTGAGTGAGAGCTGACATCTGTGTATGTGTGTTTTTGTTTGTGGTTCTGTAAGTTTGCGAGTTTGACTTTGTGTGTGTGTTTGTGTGTGAGTCTATTTTGGAGTGTGAGTGTGAATATGGGAGTGCATTTGTGTGTCCATGTGTATTTGAAAGGGATTTTCTTCTTAGTGTGTGTGAAAGTAGGAGTGAATGTGATTGTGGGTGACTGTGTGTGTTGTAGTGTGCAGGTGTGTGAGTATGTGCAGGTGTGTTTGACTGAGTGTGTTTGGATTGGCGTGTGAATGCTCATTTGGGTGCAGGTGTGGGAATTTGTGTCCAAGAGATTGTGTTAATGTGTTCAGGTGTGTGATTGATGTAGAGGGGTTATGTGGACGAGTAGGAGACTGAGTGTGTCTTCGTATGTTAGTGTTCTTACTTGGGTGTATTCATGTGTATGTGAGTACACGAGTGTGTTTGTATGTGTGAGGGTGTTTTTAGGAGTTTGTGAATGTGACTGCAGGTGTATGTGTGTGTGATGGCTTGTTCGTCTGTTCTGGTGTGTGGATGTGAGTGTTTGTATATATCTATTTGTATTTTTGTGTTTGTATGTGTGTATGAGGGTGTATGTATGTATGTGCAGGTGGGTGGCGTAGGTGTCCGTGTACATGGGAACGTGTGTGAATTTTTGAATATGTGCAGGAGTGAGAGTGTGCATGAGGGTGTGTGTTTCTGTAGGTTTGAGTATGTGAGTGGTTATATATGTGAGGTTTATGGGTGTGAGTTTTTCTTAGTGAGTATATATGTGTTTACATGATGTGAGCGTGGGTAAGTGTGTATGATAGTGTGTGGGAGTGTGTAGGTGTGAGTGTGAGGGGGATGGTGTGAGTACGTGTGTGAATGTGTGTACCCATGTATGATTGTTGATGTTTGTGAGTGTGTGTGACTGCATGTGTGTGTGTGAGTGTGTCTATGTAGGTGAGTGTTTGAGACTGTGTGTGTGAGTGCATGTGTGGGTGAGTGTGAGTGCGAGTGAGTCTTGGAGCGTGTGTATGTGTGTGGCGGCTGTTTGTGTATATCTATGTGTGTTTGCGTGTGTTTGTATGTGTATGAGTGTGAGTGACTTTTTGGGTGCAGTTGATAAATGAGTAAGTTAACCCAAGCATTGGTGGCCCATGCCTTGCTTCTTAGGCATTAGGAATGCTGACTTTAGCAGCATTGTTTGTGGAGACTAGCCTAGAAATCAAATCTCACCATATAAAATAACATGGATCTGTCCCACACCTTTCATTCCCGCAATGGGATGCTGAGATTTGCAGGCGAGCAGTTGTAGGCCACCACGTTCAAAAAAATTGCCAACGGAGAAAAAATGAAACTGGGCAAGGTGGTCAAAGACTGTTTTCCGAGCAAATGTAGAAAGCTGAAATTTCGGGGTTTGTGGTGTCAGACTGCATATGTGTGTGTGTGTGTGCGCATGCGTTGGTGTGAGTTTGAGTAAGTGTGTGAGTCTGTGAATGTAAGTGTGTGTGTTCAAGTGTGGGTGAGTGTGTGAGTGTGAGTGTGTGTATTTGTGTGTTTATTTGTGTGAGACTATTTTTGAGTGAGTGTGAACATGTGAGTGCGTTTGTGTGTACATGTGTATTTGAGTGTGAGTTTGAGTGGGTGTGTGTTCTTTTACATTAATGTGTTGACATCTGGGTATTCACGTGGGAGTGAGAATGTATGTGTGTTTATGTGTGAGGGTGTTTTTTGGTAGGTGTGTGGATGGGAAAGTAGGGGCATGTGTGTGTGTTATTTGTTTGTGTCTTCACATGTGTGTGTTAAACTTCGTGTATATCTATGTGTGTTTGAGTGTTCGTGTGTATGAGAGAATATGTGTTTGGGCATGTGTCTGTGTGCATGTCTCTGTGTGTGCATTTGTGAGTGTGTGTGAGTGAGTGTGTGCATGCGGGTGAGTGTTTCTGTAGGAGTGAAGGTATAAGTGTGCATATATGTGAGATTTCAGGAGTGTGTGATTGTGTGTCAGTCAGTGTGTCTGGGTGAACATGTTGTGAATGTGTGTGGGGGTATGATTGTGTGTCTGTGTGAGTGTATATATGGGTACGTGTTGTGAGTGTGTGCGGGAGTGTGTATGACAGTGTTTGGGAGAGTATGTGTCCGTGTATGTCAGGCTGAAGCTGTGAGTTGTGTGTAAGTTTGTGAGTGTAACTGTAGGTGAGTGTGTAATTGTCATTGAGTGATTCTGTCAGTGTGTGCCTGTGTATGAGTTTGTTTGCTTGTTTGTGGGTGTGTGCCTGTGTATTTGAATTTGGGCCTTATTGTGTATTTTTGTGTCCCTGTGGGAAATAGTTTGCATGTGTATGGGAATATGTGTGTAAGTATGTGTATTTGTGTGTTGTGTGTGAGTGTGTGAGAGTGTGTGAGAATGTGCATGTGTGTGTGAGTGAGTGTCATTGGGTTTAGGTCTGAGTGTGAGTGGATATTTGTTGCGGGTGTGTAAGTCTCAGGGTGTCTATGTGTGTGAGTGTGTTGACTTCTCGTTGGTGAGTATGACAGTGAGTGTATCTTTGTATGTTTGTGTTAGTTGGGTGTACTCAGGTGTGTTTGCTATGCCTGTGTGCATGTACATGTGTGTGTGTGAGGGAGAGTGTGTGAGTGTTTTATTGTGAAGGTGATTATGTGTGAATGAGAGCTGGCATCTCTGCATGTGTGTTTTTGTATGCAAGTGTGTATGTTTGTGAGTGTGTATTTGTGTGTGTCTGATTTTGAGCCTACTTTTGAGTGTGAGAGTGAATATTGGAGTGCATTTGTGTGTGCATGTGCATTTGAAAGGGATTTTCTACTTTGTGTGTGTGAAAGTAGGAGTGAATGTGATTGTGGGTGACTGTGTGTGTTGTAGTGTGCAGGTGTGTGAGTATGTGCAGGTGTGTGTGACTGAGTGTGTTTGGATTGGCGTGTGAATGCTCATTTGTGTGCAGGTGTGGGAATTGGTGTCCAAGAGATTGTGTTAGCGTGTTCAGGTGTGTGATTGATGTAGAGGGGTTATGT
The DNA here is from genome assembly GCF_047511655.1 of Castor canadensis. Lineage (NCBI taxonomy): Eukaryota > Metazoa > Chordata > Mammalia > Rodentia > Castoridae > Castor > Castor canadensis. The sequence continues at coordinate 32,552 of NW_027395348.1, forward strand.
GGACGAGTAGGAGACTGAGTGTGTCTTCGTATGTTAGTGTTCTTGCTTGTGTGTATTCACGTGTATGTGAGTACACGAGTGTGTTTGTATGTGTGAGGGTGTTTTTAGGTGTTTGTGAATGTGACTGCAGGTGTATGTGTGTGTGATGGCTTGTTCGTCTGTTCCGGTGTGTGGATGTGAGTGTTTGAATATATCTATTGGTGTTTTTGTGTTTGTATGTGTGTATGAGGGTGTATGTATGTATGTGCAGGTGGGTGGCGTAGGTGTCCGTGTACATGGGTACGTGTGTGAATTTTTGAATATGTGCAGGAGTGAGAGTGTGCATGAGGGTGTGTGTTTCTGTAGGTTTGAGTATGTGAGTGGTTATATATGTGAGGTTTATGGTTGTGAGTTTTTCTTAGTGAGTATATATGTGTTTACATGATGTGAGCGTGTGTAAGTGTGTATGATAGTGTGTGGGAGTGTGTAGGTGTGAGTGTGAGGGGGATGGTGTGAGTACGTGTGTGAATGTGTGTACACGTGTATGATTGTTGATGTTTGTGAGTGTGTGTGACTGCATGTGTGTGTGTGAGTGTGTCTATGTAGGTGAGTGTTTGAGACTGTGTGTGTGAGTGCATGTGTGGGTGAGTGTGAGTGCGAGTGTGTCTTGGAGCATGTGTATGTGTGTGGGCGCTGTTTGTGTATATCTATGTGTGTTTGTATGTGTATGAGTGTGAGTGAGTTTTTGGGTGCAGTTGATAAATGACTAAGTTAACCCAAGCATTGGTGGCCCATGCCTTGCTTCTTAGGCATTAGGAATGCTGTGTTTACCAGCATTGTTTGTGGAGACTAGCCTAGAAATCAAATCTCACCATGAAAAATAAGCTGGATCTGTTCCACACCTTTCATTCCAGCAATGGGATGCTGAGATTAGCAGGCCACCACGTTCAAAAAAATTGCCAACGGAGGGAAAATGAAACTGGAAAAGGTGTGTCAAAGACTGTTTTCCAACCTAATGTAGAAAGCTGAAATTTGGGGGATTGTGGTGTCAGATTGTGTATGTGTGTGTGTGTGTGTGTGTGTGCGTCTGTGTGCATGTGTGTGTGTGAGTTTGAGTAAGTGTGTGAGTCTGTGAATGTAAGTGTGTGTGTTCCAGTGTGGGTGAGTGTGTGTGTGTCTGACTGTGTGTATTTGTGTGTTTATTTGTGTGCGTCTATTTTTGAGTGAGTGTGAAGGTGTGAGTGCGTCTGTGTGTACATGTGTATTGGAAGGTGAGTTTGAGTGGGTGTGTGTTCTTTTACGTTAATGTGTTGACATCTGGGTATTCACGTGGGAGTGAGAATGTATGTGTGTGTCTGTGTGAGGGTGTTTTTGGCTGGGTGTGTGAATGTGAAAGTAGGGGCATGTGTGTGTGTTTGCTTGTTTGTGTTCACGTTTGTGTTACTGTTTATGTATATCTATATGTGTTTGTATGGGTCAATGAGAGTGTGTGTATGTGTGTTTGTGCATGTGTCTGTGTACTTGTGTAAGAGTGTGAATTTGTGAATGTGTGTGAGTGAATGTGTGCATACAGGTGTGTGTTTCTGTATGACTGATTGTATGAGTGTGCACCTAGGTGAGTGTTTATGTCTGTGAGTGTGATTGTGAGTCAGCCTGTGTGAGTTTCTGTGTGTATGTGTTGTGAGAGTTTGTGTTTGGTGGTGTGTTTTTGAGTCAGTGTGTGAGTGTATATGTGGGTACTTGTGAGTAAGTGTGGGAGTGTGCATGACGGTGTGTGGGAGAGAATGTGTGAGAGTATACGAGGCTGAAGGTGTGAGTGAGTGTGTGAATGTGTGTACATGTGTTTGTTGGTAGGTGTTTGTTTGTCTGACTGATTTTGTGTGTGTGTTTCTGTGAGTGAGAGTGGGAAAGTTGTAGGTGTGTACATGTGTGTGAGTGTGAAAATGTGTGTGAGTGTGTGAGTTGTGTGTAAGTGTGTGTTTCTGTAAGTGAGGGTTTAAATGTAATTGGATGATTCTGTGAGTTTGTGTGTAAATGAGTGTGTGTGCTTGTTTGTGGTTGTGAGCCTGTGCATTTGAATTTGTGTATGATTGTGTATTTTTGTGTCTCTGTGTGAGACAGTTTGCATGTGTATGGGCATATGTGTGTAAGTATGTTTATCTGTGTTGTGTGTGAGTGTGTGTGAGAATGTGCAGGTGTGTGTGGTGAGTGATGTGAGCGATGTGAGCATGTGTAAGTGTGTATGATAGTGTGTGGGAGTGTGTAGGTGTGAGTGTGAGGGGGATGGTGTGAGTACGTGTGTGAATGTGTGTACACGTGTATGATTGTTGATGTTTGTGAGTGTGTGTGACTGCATGTGTGTGTGTGAGTGTGTCTATGTAGGTGAGTGTTTGAGACTGTGTGTGTGAGTGCATGTGTGGGTGAGTGTGAGTGCGAGTGTGTCTTGGAGCGTGTGTATGTGTGTGGGCGCTGTTTGTGTATATCTATGTGTGTTTGTATGTGTATGAGTGTGAGTGAGTTTTTGGGTGCAGTTGATAAATGACTAAGTTAACCCAAGCATTGGTGGCCCATGCCTTGCTTCTTAGGCATTAGGAATGCTGTGTTTACCAGCATTGTTTGTGGAGACTAGCCTAGAAATCAAATCTCACCATGAAAAATAAGCTGGATCTGTTCCACACCTTTCATTCCAGCAATGGGATGCTGAGATTAGCAGGCGAGCAGTTGTAGGCCACCACGTTCAAAAAAATTGCCAACGGAGGGAAAATGAAACTGGAAAAGGTGTGTCAAAGACTGTTTTCCAACCTAATGTAGAAAGCTGAAATTTGGGGGATTGTGGTGTCAGATTGTGTATGTGTGTGTGTGTGTGTGTGTGCGTCTGTGTGCATGTGTGTGTGTGAGTTTGAGTAAGTGTGTGAGTCTGTGAATGTAAGTGTGTGTGTTCCAGTGTGGGTGAGTGTGTGTGTGTCTGACTGTGTGTATTTGTGTGTTTATTTGTGTGCGTCTATTTTTGAGTGAGTGTGAAGGTGTGAGTGCGTCTGTGTGTACATGTGTATTGGAAGGTGAGTTTGAGTGGGTGTGTGTTCTTTTACGTTAATGTGTTGACATCTGGGTATTCACGTGGGAGTGAGAATGTATGTGTGTGTCTGTGTGAGGGTGTTTTTGGCTGGGTGTGTGAATGTGAAAGTAGGGGCATGTGTGTGTGTTTGCTTGTTTGTGTTCACGTTTGTGTTACTGTTTATGTATATCTATATGTGTTTGTATGGGTCAATGAGAGTGTGTGTATGTGTGTTTGTGCATGTGTCTGTGTACTTGTGTAAGAGTGTGAAATTGTGAATGTGTGTGAGTGAATGTGTGCATGCAGGTGTGTGTTTCTGTATGACTGATTGTATGAGTGTGCACCTAGGTGAGTGTTTATGTCTGTGAGTGTGATTGTGAGTCAGCCTGTGTGAGTTTCTGTGTGTATGTGTTGTGAGAGTTTGTGTTTGGTGGTGTGTTTTTGAGTCAGTGTGTGAGTGTATATGTGGGTACTTGTGAGTAAGTGTGGGAGTGTGCATGACGGTGTGTGGGAGAGAATGTGTGAGAGTATACGAGGCTGAAGGTGTGAGTGAGTGTGTGAATGTGTGTACATGTGTTTGTTGGTAGGTGTTTGTTTGTCTGACTGATTTTGTGTGTGTGTTTCTGTGAGTGAGAGTGGGAAAGTTGTAGGTGTGTACATGTGTGTGAGTGTGAAAATGTGTGTGAGTGTGTGAGTTGTGTGTAAGTGTGTGTTTCTGTAAGTGAGGGTTTAATTGTAATTGGATGATTCTGTGAGTTTCTGTGTAAATGAGTGTGTGTGCTTGTTTGTGGTTGTGAGCCTGTGCATTTGAATTTGTGTATGATTGTGTATTTTTGTGTCTCTGTGTGAGACAGTTTGCATGTGTATGGGCATATGTGTGTAAGTATGTTTATCTGTGTTGTGTGTGAGTGTGTGTGAGAATGTGCAGGTGTGTGTGGTGAGTGATGTGAGCGATGTGAGCATGTGTAAGTGTGTATGATAGTGTGTGGGAGTGTGTAGGTGTGAGTGTGAGGGGGATGGTGTGAGTACGTGTGTGAATGTGTGTACACGTGTATGATTGTTGATGTTTGTGAGTGTGTGTGACTGCATGTGTGTGTGTGAGTGTGTCTATGTAGGTGAGTGTTTGAGACTGTGTGTGTGAGTGCATGTGTGGGTGAGTGTGAGTGCGTGTGTGTCTTGGAGCGTGTGTATGTGTGTGGGCGCTGTTTGTGTATATCTATGTGTGTTTGTATGTGTATGAGTGTGAGTGAGTTTTTGCGTGCAGTTGATAAATGAGTAAGTTAACCCAAGCATTGGTGGCCCATGCCTTGCTTCTTAGGCATTAGGAATGCTGTGTTTACCAGCATTGTTTGTGGAGACTAGCCTAGAAATCAAATCTCACCATGAAAAATAATCTGGATCTGTTCCACACCTTTCATTCCAGCAATGGGATGCTGAGATTAGCAGGCGAGCAGTTGTAGGCCACCACGTTCAAAAAAATTGCCAACGGAGGGAAAATGAAACTGGAAAAGGTGTGTCAAAGACTGTTTTCCAACCAAATGTAGAAAGCTGAAATTTGGGGGATTGTGGTGTCAGATTGTGTATGTGTGTGTGTGTGTGTGTGTGTGCGTCTGTGTGCATGTGTGTGTGAGTTTGAGTAAGTGTGTGAGTCTGTGAATGTAAGTGTGTGTGTTCCAGTGTGGGTGAGTGTGTGAGTGTGTCTGACTGTGTGTATTTGTGTGTTTATTTGTGTGTGTCTATTTTTGAGTGAGTGTGAAGGTGTGAGTGCGTCTGTGTGTACATGTGTATTGGAAGGTGAGTTTGAGTGGGTGTGTGTTCTTTTACGTTAATGTGTTGACATCTGGGTATTCACGTGGGAGTGAGAATGTATGTGTGTGTCTGTGTGAGGGTGTTTTTGGCTGGGTGTGTGAATGTGAAAGTAGGGGCATGTGTGTGTGTTTGCTTGTTTGTGTTCACGTTTGTGTTACTGTTTATGTATATCTATATGTGTTTGTATGGGTCAATGAGAGTGTGTGTATGTGTGTTTGTGCATGTGTCTGTGTACTTGTGTAAGAGTGTGAAATTGTGAATGTGTGTGAGTGAATGTGTTCATGCAGGTGTGTGTTTCTGTATGACTGTATGAGTGTGCACCTAGGTGAATGTTTATGTCTGTGAGTGTGATTGTGAGTCAGCCTGTGTGAGTTTCTGTGTGTATGTGTTGTGAGAGTTTGTGTTTGGTGGTGTGTTTTTGAGTCAGTGTGTGAGTGTATATGTGGGTACTTGTGAGTAAGTGTGGGAGTGTGCATGACGGTGTGTGGGAGAGAATGTGTGAGAGTATACGAGGCTGAAGGTGTGAGTGAGTGTGTGAATGTGTGTACATGTGTTTGTTGGTAGGTGTTTGTTTGTCTGACTGATTTTGTGTGTGTGTTTCTGTGAGTGAGAGTGGGAAAGTTGTAGGTGTGTACATGTGTGTGAGTGTGAAAATGTGTGTGAGTGTGTGAGTTGTGTGTAAGTGTGTGTTTCTGTAAGTGAGGGTTTAATTGTAATTGGATGATTCTGTGAGTTTGTGTGTAAATGAGTGTGTGTGCTTGTTTGTGGTTGTGAGCCTGTGTATTTGAATTTGTGTATGATTGTGTATTTTTGTGTCTCTGTGTGAGACAGTTTGCATGTGTATGGGCATATGTGTGTAAGTATGTTTTTCTGTGTTGTGTGTGAGTGTGTGTGAGAATGTGCAGGTGTGTGTGGTGAGTGAAAGTGTGTTTGGGTCAGAGTGTGAGTGGGTGTTCGGTGCAGGTGTGTGAGTGTGTGTCTGTGAGTGTGCTGAGATTATTTTTGTGAGTATAACAGTGAGTCTGTGTCTTCGTTTGTTTGTGTTAGTTGAGTGTATTCAGGTGTGTTTGGTATGCCTGTGTGGATGTACATGTGTGTGTGTGTGAGGGTGAGAGTGTGAGTGGTTTTTTTTGTGTGTGATCATGTGTGAGTGAGAGCTGGCATCTGTGTATGTGTGTTTTAGTTTGTGGTTCTGTAGGTTTGTGAGTGTGACTTTGTGTGTGTGTTTGTGTGTGAGTCTATTTTGGAGTGTGAGTGTGAATATGGGAGCGCATTTGTGTGTCCATGTGTATTTGAAAGGGATTTTCTTCTTAGTGTGTGTGAAAGTAGGAGTGAATGTGATTGTGGGTGACTGTGTGTGTTGTAGTGTGCAGGTGTGTGAGTATGTGCAGGTGTGTGTGACTGAGTGTGTTTGGATTGGCGTGTGAATGCTCATTTGGGTGCAGGTGTGGGAATTTGTGTCCAAGAGATTGTGTTAATGTGTTCAGGTGTGTGATTGATGTGGAGGGGTTATGTGGACGAGTAGGAGACTGAGTATGTCTTCGTATGTTAGAGTTCTTGCTTGTGTGTATTCACGTGTATGTGAGTACACGAGTGTGTTTGTATGTGTGAGGGTGTTTTTAGGAGTTTGTGAATGTGACTGCAGGTGTATGTGTGTGTGATGGCTTGTTCGTCTGTTCTGGTGTGTGGATGTGAGTGTTTGTATATATCTATTTGTATTTTTGTGTTTGTATGTGTGTATGAGGGTGTATGTATGTATGTGCAGGTGGGTGGCGTAGGTGTCCGTGTACATGGGTACGTGTGTGAATTTTTGAATATGTGCAGGAGTGAGAGTGTGCATGAGGGTGTGTGTTTCTGTAGGTTTGAGTATGTGAGTGGTTATATATGTGAGGTTTATGGTTGTGAGTTTTTCTTAGTGAGTATATATGTGTTTACATGATGTGAGCGTGTGTAAGTGTGTATGATAGTGTGTGGGAGTGTGTAGGTGTGAGTGTGAGGGGGATGGTGTGAGTACGTGTGTGAATGTGTGTACCCATGTATGATTGTTGATGTTTGTGAGTGTGTGTGACTGCATGTGTGTGTGTGAGTGTGTCTATGTAGGTGAGTGTTTGAGACTGTGTGTGTGAGTGCATGTGTGGGTGAGTGTGAGTGCGAGTGAGTCTTGGAGCGTGTGTATGTGTGTGGCGGCTGTTTGTGTATATCTATGTGTGTTTGCGTGTGTTTGTATGTGTATGAGTGTGAGTGAGTTTTTGGGTGCAGTTGATAAATGAGTAAGTTAACCCAAGCATTGGTGGCCCATGCCTTGCTTCTTAGGCATTAGGAATGCTGACTTTAGCAGCATTGTTTGTGGAGACTAGCCTAGAAATCAAATCTCACCATATAAAATAACATGGATCTGTCCCACACCTTTCATTCCCGCAATGGGATGCTGAGATTTGCAGGCGAGCAGTTGTAGGCCACCACGTTCAAAAAAATTGCCAACGGAGGAAAAATGAAACTGGGCAAGGTGGTCAAAGACTGTTTTCCGAGCAAATGTAGAAAGCTGAAATTTCGGGGTTTGTGGTGTCAGACTGCATATGTGTGTGTGTGTGTGCGCATGCGTTGGTGTGAGTTTGAGTAAGTGTGTGAGTCTGTGAATGTAAGTGTGTGTGTTCAAGTGTGGGTGAGTGTGTGAGTGTGAGTGTGTGTATTTGTGTGTTTATTTGTGTGAGACTATTTTTGAGTGAGTGTGAACATGTGAGTGCGTTTGTGTGTACATGTGTATTTGAGTGTGAGTTTGAGTGGGTGTGTGTTCTTTTACATTAATGTGTTGACATCTGGGTATTCACGTGGGAGTGAGAATGTATGTGTGTTTATGTGTGAGGGTGTTTTTTGGTAGGTGTGTGGATGGGAAAGTAGGGGCATGTGTGTGTGTTATTTGTTTGTGTCTTCACATGTGTGTGTTAAACTTCGTGTATATCTATGTGTGTTTGAGTGTTCGTGTGTATGAGAGAATATGTGTTTGGGCATGTGTCTGTGTGCATGTCTCTGTGTGTGCATTTGTGAGTGTGTGTGAGTGAGTGTCATTGGGTTTAGGTCTGAGTGTGAGTGGATATTTGTTGCGGGTGTGTAAGTCTCAGGGTGTCTATGTGTGTGAGTGTGTTGACTTCTCGTTGGTGAGTATGACAGTGAGTGTATCTTTGTATGTTTGTGTTAGTTGGGTGTACTCAGGTGTGTTTGCTATGCCTGTGTGCATGTACATGTGTGTGTGTGAGGGAGAGTGTGTGAGTGTTTTATTGTGAAGGTGATTATGTGTGAATGAGAGCTGGCATCTCTGCATGTGTGTTTTTGTGTGCAAGTGTGTATGTTTGTGAGTGTGTATTTGTGTGTGTCTGATTTTGAGCCTACTTTTGAGTGTGAGAGTGAATATTGGAGTGCATTTGTGTGTGCATGTGCATTTGAAAGGGATTTTCTACTTTGTGTGTGTGAAAGTAGGAGTGAATGTGATTGTGGGTGACTGTGTGTGTTGTAGTGTGCAGGTGTGTGAGTATGTGCAGGTGTGTGTGACTGAGTGTGTTTGGATTGGCGTGTGAATGCTCATTTGGGTGCAGGTGTGGGAATTGGTGTCCAAGAGATTGTGTTAGCGTGTTCAGGTGTGTGATTGATGTAGAGGGGTTATGTGGACGAGTAGGAGACTGAGTGTGTCTTCGTATGTTAGTGTGCTTGCTTGTGTGTATTCACGTGTATGTGAGTACTCAAGTGTGTTTGTATGTGTGAGGGTGTTTTTAGGTGTTTGTGAATGTGACTGCAGGTGTATGTGTGTGTGATGGCTTGTTCGTCTGTTCCGGTGTGTGGATGTGAGTGTTTGAATATATCTATTGGTGTTTTTGTGTTTGTATGTGTGTATGAGGGTGTATGTATGTATGTGCAGGTGGGTGGCGTAGGTGTCCGTGTACATGGGTACGTGTGTGAATTTTTGAATATGTGCAGGAGTGAGAGTGTGCATGAGGGTGTGTGTTTCTGTAGGTTTGAGTATGTGAGTGGTTATATATGTGAGGTTTATGGTTGTGAGTTTTTCTTAGTGAGTATATATGTGTTTACATGATGTGAGCGTGTGTAAGTGTGTATGATAGTGTGTGGGAGTGTGTAGGTGTGAGTGTGAGGGGGATGGTGTGAGTACGTGTGTGAATGTGTGTACACGTGTATGATTGTTGATGTTTGTGAGTGTGTGTGACTGCATGTGTGTGTGTGAGTGTGTCTATGTAGGTGAGTGTTTGAGACTGTGTGTGTGAGTGCATGTGTGGGTGAGTGTGAGTGCGAGTGTGTCTTGGAGCGTGTGTATGTGTGTGGGCGCTGTTTGTGTATATCTATGTGTGTTTGTATGTGTATGAGTGTGAGTGAGTTTTTGGGTGCAGTTGATAAATGACTAAGTTAACCCAAGCATTGGTGGCCCATGCCTTGCTTCTTAGGCATTAGGAATGCTGTGTTTACCAGCATTGTTTGTGGAGACTAGCCTAGAAATCAAATCTCACCATGAAAAATAAGCTGGATCTGTTCCACACCTTTCATTCCAGCAATGGGATGCTGAGATTAGCAGGCGAGCAGTTGTAGGCCACCACGTTCAAAAAAATTGCCAACGGAGGGAAAATGAAACTGGAAAAGGTGTGTCAAAGACTGTTTTCCAACCTAATGTAGAAAGCTGAAATTTGGGGGATTGTGGTGTCAGATTGTGTATGTGTGTGTGTGTGTGTGTGTGTGCGTCTGTGTGCATGTGTGTGTGTGAGTTTGAGTAAGTGTGTGAGTCTGTGAATGTAAGTGTGTGTGTTCCAGTGTGGGTGAGTGTGTGTGTGTCTGACTGTGTGTATTTGTGTGTTTATTTGTGTGCGTCTATTTTTGAGTGAGTGTGAAGGTGTGAGTGCGTCTGTGTGTACATGTGTATTGGAAGGTGAGTTTGAGTGGGTGTGTGTTCTTTTACGTTAATGTGTTGACATCTGGGTATTCACGTGGGAGTGAGAATGTATGTGTGTGTCTGTGTGAGGGTGTTTTTGGCTGGGTGTGTGAATGTGAAAGTAGGGGCATGTGTGTGTGTTTGCTTGTTTGTGTTCACGTTTGTGTTACTGTTTATGTATATCTATATGTGTTTGTATGGGTCAATGAGAGTGTGTGTATGTGTGTTTGTGCATGTGTCTGTGTACTTGTGTAAGAGTGTGAATTTGTGAATGTGTGTGAGTGAATGTGTGCATGCAGGTGTGTGTTTCTGTATGACTGATTGTATGAGTGTGCACCTAGGTGAGTGTTTATGTCTGTGAGTGTGATTGTGAGTCAGCCTGTGTGAGTTTCTGTGTGTATGTGTTGTGAGAGTTTGTGTTTGGTGGTGTGTTTTTGAGTCAGTGTGTGAGTGTATATGTGGGTACTTGTGAGTAAGTGTGGGAGTGTGCATGACGGTGTGTGGGAGAGAATGTGTGAGAGTATACGAGGCTGAAGGTGTGAGTGAGTGTGTGAATGTGTGTACATGTGTTTGTTGGTAGGTGTTTGTTTGTCTGACTGATTTTGTGTGTGTGTTTCTGTGAGTGAGAGTGGGAAAGTTGTAGGTGTGTACATGTGTGTGAGTGTGAAAATGTGTGTGAGTGTGTGAGTTGTGTGTAAGTGTGTGTTTCTGTAAGTGAGGGTTTAATTGTAATTGGATGATTCTGTGAGTTTGTGTGTAAATGAGTGTCTGTGCTTGTTTGTGGTTGTGAGCCTGTGCATTTGAATTTGTGTATGATTGTGTATTTTTGTGTCTCTGTGTGAGACAGTTTGCATGTGTATGGGCATATGTGTGTAAGTATGTTTATCTGTGTTGTGTGTGAGTGTGTGTGAGAATGTGCAGGTGTGTGTGGTGAGTGAAAGTGTGTTTGGGTCAGAGTGTGAGTGAGTGTTCGGTGCAGGTGTGTGAGTGTGTGTCTGTGAGTGTGCTGAGATTATTTTTGTGAGTATAACAGTGAGTCTGTGTCTTCGTTTGTTTGTGTTAGTTGAGTGTATTCAGGTGTGTTTGATACGCCTGTGTGGATGTACATGTGTGTGTGTGTGTGAGGGTGAGAGTGTGAGTGGTTTTTTTTGTGTGTGATCATGTGTGAGTGAGAGCTGACATCTGTGTATGTGTGTTTTTGTTTGTGGTTCTGTAAGTTTGCGAGTTTGACTTTGTGTGTGTGTTTGTGTGTGAGTCTATTTTGGAGTGTGAGTGTGAATATGGGAGTGCATTTGTGTGTCCATGTGTATTTGAAAGGGATTTTCTTCTTAGTGTGTGTGAAAGTAGGAGTGAATGTGATTGTGGGTGACTGTGTGTGTTGTAGTGTGCAGGTGTGTGAGTATGTGCAGGTGTGTTTGACTGAGTGTGTTTGGATTGGCGTGTGAATGCTCATTTGGGTGCAGGTGTGGGAATTTGTGTCCAAGAGATTGTGTTAATGTGTTCAGGTGTGTGATTGATGTAGAGGGGTTATGTGGACGAGTAGGAGACTGAGTGTGTCTTCGTATGTTAGTGTTCTTACTTGGGTGTATTCATGTGTATGTGAGTACACGAGTGTGTTTGTATGTGTGAGGGTGTTTTTAGGAGTTTGTGAATGTGACTGCAGGTGTATGTGTGTGTGATGGCTTGTTCGTCTGTTCTGGTGTGTGGATGTGAGTGTTTGTATATATCTATTTGTATTTTTGTGTTTGTATGTGTGTATGAGGGTGTATGTATGTATGTGCAGGTGGGTGGCGTAGGTGTCCGTGTACATGGGAACGTGTGTGAATTTTTGAATATGTGCAGGAGTGAGAGTGTGCATGAGGGTGTGTGTTTCTGTAGGTTTGAGTATGTGAGTGGTTATATATGTGAGGTTTATGGGTGTGAGTTTTTCTTAGTGAGTATATATGTGTTTACATGATGTGAGCGTGGGTAAGTGTGTATGATAGTGTGTGGGAGTGTGTAGGTGTGAGTGTGAGGGGGATGGTGTGAGTACGTGTGTGAATGTGTGTACCCATGTATGATTGTTGATGTTTGTGAGTGTGTGTGACTGCATGTGTGTGTGTGAGTGTGTCTATGTAGGTGAGTGTTTGAGACTGTGTGTGTGAGTGCATGTGTGGGTGAGTGTGAGTGCGAGTGAGTCTTGGAGCGTGTGTATGTGTGTGGCGGCTGTTTGTGTATATCTATGTGTGTTTGCGTGTGTTTGTATGTGTATGAGTGTGAGTGACTTTTTGGGTGCAGTTGATAAATGAGTAAGTTAACCCAAGCATTGGTGGCCCATGCCTTGCTTCTTAGGCATCAGTAATGCTGACTTTAGCAGCATTGTTTGTGGAGACTAGCCTAGAAATCAAATCTCACCATGAAAAATAACCTGGATCTGTCCCACACCTTTCATTCCCGCAATGGGATGCTGAGATTTGCAGGCGAGCAGTTGTAGGCCACCACGTTCAAAAAAATTGCCAACGGAGGAAAAATGAAATTGGGCAAGGTCGTCAAAGACTGTTTTCCGAGCACATGTAGAAAGCTGAAATTTCGGGGTTTGTGGTGTCAGACTGCATATGTGTGTGTGTGTGTGTACGCGTGCGTTGGTGTGAGTTTGAGTAAGTGTGTGAGTCTGTGAATGTAAGTGTGTTTGTTCAAGTGTGGGTGAGTGTGTGAGTGTGAGTGTGTGTATTTGTGTGTTTATTTGTGTGAGACTATTTTTGAGTGAGTGTGAACGTGTGAGTGCGTTTGTGTGTACATGTGTATTTGAGTGTGAGTTTGAGTGGGTGTGTGTTCTTTTACATTAATGTGTTGACATCTGGGTATTCACGTGGGAGTGAGAATGTATGTGTGTTTATGTGTGAGGGTGTTTTTTGGTAGGTGTGTGGATGTGAAAGTAGGGGCATGTGTGTGTGTTATTTGTTGGTGTCTTCACATGTGTGTGTTAAACTTCGTGTATATCTATGTGTGTTTGAGTGTTCGTGTGTATGAGAGAATATGTGTTTGGGCATGTGTCTGTGTGCATGTCTCTGTGTGTGCATTTGTGAGTGTGTGTGAGTGAGTGTGTGCATGCGGGTGAGTGTTTCTGTAGGAGTGAAGGTATAAGTGTGCATATATGTGAGATTTCAGGAGTGTGTGATTGTGTGTCAGTCAGTGTGTCTGGGTGAACGTGTTGTGAGTGTGTGTGGGGGTATGATTGTGTGTCTGTGTGAGTGTATATATGGGTACGTGTTGTGAGTGTGTGTGGGAGTGTGTATGACAGTGTTTGGGAGAGTATGTGTCAGTGTATGTCAGGCTGAAGCTGTGAGTTGTGTGTAAGTTTGTGAGTGTAACTATAGGTGAGTGTGTAATTGTCATTGAGTGATTCTGTCAGTGTGTGCCTGTGTATGAGTGTGTTTGCTTGTTTGTGGGTGTGTGCCTGTGTATTTGAATTTGGGCCTGATTGTGTATTTTTGTGTCCCTGTGGGAAATAGTTTGCATGTGTATGGGAATATGTGTGTAAGTATGTGTATTTGTGTGTTGTGAGTGAGTGTGTGAGAGTGTGTGAGAATGTGCATGTGTGTGTGAGTGAGTGTCATTGGGTTTAGGTCTGAGTGTGAGTGGATATTTGTTGCCGGTGTGTAAGTCTCAGGGTGTCTATGTGTGTGAGTGTGTTGACTTCTCGTTGGTGAGTATGACAGTGAGTGTATCTTTGTATGTTTGGGTTAGTTGGGTGTACTCAGGTGTGTTTGCTATGCCTGTGTGCATGTACATGTGTGTGTGTGAGGGAGAGTGTGTGAGTGTTTTATTGTGAAGGTGATTATGTGTGAATGAGAGCTGGCATCTCTGCATGTGTGTTTTTGTGTGCAAGTGTGTATGTTTGTGAGTGTGTATTTGTGTGTGTCTGATTTTGAGCCTACTTTTGAGTGTGAGAGTGAATATTGGAGTGCATTTGTGTGTGCATGTGCATTTGAAAGGGATTTTCTACTTTGTGTGTGTGAAAGTAGGAGTGAATGTGATTGTGGGTGACTGTGTGTGTTGTAGTGTGCAGGTGTGTGAGTATGTGCAGGTGTGTGTGACTGAGTGTGTTTGGATTGGCGTGTGAATGCTCATTTGGGTGCAGGTGTGGGAATTGGTGTCCAAGAGATTGTGTTAGCGTGTTCAGGTGTGTGATTGATGCAGAGGGGTTATGTGGACGAGTAGGAGACTGAGTGTGTCTTCGTATGTTAGTATTCTTGCTTGTGTGTATTCACGTGTATGTGAGTACACGAGTGTGTTTGTATGTGTGAGGGTGTTTTTAGGTGTTTGTGAATGTGACTGCAGGTGTATGTGTGTGTGATGGCTTGTTCGTCTGTTCCGGTGTGTGGATGTGAGTGTTTGAATATATCTATTGGTGTTTTTGTGTTTGTATGTGTGTATGAGGGTGTATGTATGTATGTGCAGGTGGGTGGCGTAGGTGTCCGTGTACATGGGTACGTGTGTGAATTTTTGAATATGTGCAGGAGTGAGAGTGTGCATGAGGGTGTGTGTTTCTGTAGGTTTGAGTATGTGAGTGGTTATATATGTGAGGTTTATGGTTGTGAGTTTTTCTTAGTGAGTATATATGTGTTTACATGATGTGAGCGTGTGTAAGTGTGTATGATAGTGTGTGGGAGTGTGTAGGTGTGAGTGTGAGGGGGATGGTGTGAGTACGTGTGTGAATGTGTGTACACGTGTATGATTGTTGATGTTTGTGAGTGTGTGTGACTGCATGTGTGTGTGTGAGTGTGTCTATGTAGGTGAGTGTTTGAGACTGTGTGTGTGAGTGCATGTGTGGGTGAGTGTGAGTGCGAGTGTGTCTTGGAGCGTGTGTATGTGTGTGGGCGCTGTTTGTGTATATCTATGTGTGTTTGTATGTGTATGAGTGTGAGTGAGTTTTTGGGTGCAGTTGATAAATGAGTAAGTTAACCCAAGCATTGGTGGCCCATGCCTTGCTTCTTAGGCATTAGGAATGCTGTGTTTACCAGCATTGTTTGTGGAGACTAGCCTAGAAATCAAATCTCACCATGAAAAATAATCTGGATCTGTTCCACACCTTTCATTCCAGCAATGGGATGCTGAGATTAGCAGGCGAGCAGTTGTAGGCCACCACGTTCAAAAAAATTGCCAACGGAGGGAAAATGAAACTGGAAAAGGTGTGTCAAAGACTGTTTTCCAACCTAATGTAGAAAGCTGAAATTTGGGGGATTGTGGTGTCAGATTGTGTATGTGTGTGTGTGTGTGTGTGTGCGTCTGTGTGCATGTGTGTGTGTGAGTTTGAGTAAGTGTGTGAGTCTGTGAATGTAAGTGTGTGTGTTCCAGTGTGGGTGAGTGTGTGAGTGTGTCTGACTGTGTGTATTTGTGTGTTTATTTGTGTGTGTCTATTTTTGAGTGAGTGTGAAGGTGTGAGTGCGTCTGTGTGTACATGTGTATTGGAAGGTGAGTTTGAGTGGGTGTGTGTTCTTTTACGTTAATGTGTTGACATCTGGGTATTCACGTGGGAGTGAGAATGTATGTGTGTGTCTGTGTGAGGGTGTTTTTGGCTGGGTGTGTGAATGTGAAAGTAGGGGCATGTGTGTGTGTTTGCTTGTTTGTGTTCACGTTTGTGTTACTGTTTATGTATATCTATATGTGTTTGTATGGGTCAATGAGAGTGTGTGTATGTGTGTTTGTGCATGTGTCTGTGTACTTGTGTAAGAGTGTGAAATTGTGAATGTGTGTGAGTGAATGTGTGCATGCAGGTGTGTGTTTCTGTATGACTGATTGTATGAGTGTGCACCTAGGTGAATGTTTATGTCTGTGAGTGTGATTGTGAGTCAGCCTGTGTGAGTTTCTGTGTGTATGTGTTGTGAGAGTTTGTGTTTGGTGGTGTGTTTTTGAGTCAGTGTGTGAGTGTATATGTGGGTACTTGTGAGTAAGTGTGGGAGTGTGCATGACGGTGTGTGGGAGAGAATGTGTGAGAGTATACGAGGCTGAAGGTGTGAGTGAGTGTGTGAATGTGTGTACATGTGTTTGTTGGTAGGTGTTTGTTTGTCTGACTGATTTTGTGTGTGTGTTTCTGTGAGTGAGAGTGGGAAAGTTGTAGGTGTGTACATGTGTGTGAGTGTGAAAATGTGTGTGAGTGTGTGAGTTGTGTGTAAGTGTGTGTTTCTGTAAGTGAGGGTTTAATTGTAATTGGATGATTCTGTGAGTTTGTGTGTAAATGAGTGTGTGTGCTTGTTTGTGGTTGTGAGCCTGTGTATTTGAATTTGTGTATGATTGTGTATTTTTGTGTCTCTGTGTGAGACAGTTTGCATGTGTATGGGCATATGTGTGTAAGTATGTTTATCTGTGTTGTGTGTGAGTGTGTGTGAGAATGTGCAGGTGTGTGTGGTGAGTGAAAGTGTGTTTGGGTCAGAGTGTGAGTGGGTGTTTGGTGCAGGTGTGTGAGTGTGTGTCTGTGAGTGTGCTGAGATTATTTTTGTGAGTATAACAGTGAGTCTGTGTCTTCGTTTGTTTGTGTTAGTTGAGTGTATTCAGGTGTGTTTGGTATGCCTGTGTGGATGTACATGTGTGTGTGTGTGAGGGTGAGAGTGTGAGTGGTTTTTTTTGTGTGTGATCATGTGTTAGTGAGAGCTGGCATCTGTGTATGTGTGTTTTAGTTTGTGGTTCTGTAGGTTTGTGAGTGTGACTTTGTGTGTGTGTTTGTGTGTGAGTCTATTTTGGAGTGTGAGTGTGAATATGGGAGCGCATTTGTGTGTCCATGTGTATTTGAAAGGGATTTTCTTCTTAGTGTGTGTGAAAGTAGGAGTGAATGTGATTGTGGGTGACTGTGTGTGTTGTAGTGTGCAGGTGTGTGAGTATGTGCAGGTGTGTTTGACTGAGTGTGTTTGGATTGGCGTGTGAATGCTCATTTGGGTGCAGGTGTGGGAATTTGTGTCCAAGAGATTGTGTTAATGTGTTCAGGTGTGTGATTGATGTGGAGGGGTTATGTGGACGAGTAGGAGACTGAGTGTGTCTTCGTATGTTAGTGTTCTTACTTGGGTGTATTCATGTGTATGTGAGTACACGAGTGTGTTTGTATGTGTGAGGGTGTTTTTAGGAGTTTGTGAATGTGACTGCAGGTGTATGTGTGTGTGATGGCTTGTTCGTCTGTTCTGGTGTGTGGATGTGAGTGTTTGTATATATCTATTTGTATTTTTGTGTTTGTATGTGTGTATGAGGGTGTATGTATGTATGTGCAGGTGGGTGGCGTAGGTGTCTGTGTACATGGGAATGTGTGTGAATTTTTGAATATGTGCAGGAGTGAGAGTGTGCATGAGGGTGTGTGTTTCTGTAGGTTTGAGTATGTGAGTGGTTATATATGTGAGGTTTATGGGTGTGAGTTTTTCTTAGTGAGTATATATGTGTTTACATGATGTGAGCGTGGGTAAGTGTGTATGATAGTGTGTGGGAGTGTGTAGGTGTGAGTGTGAGGGGGATGGTGTGAGTACGTGTGTGAATGTGTGTACCCATGTATGATTATTGATGTTTGTGAGTGTGTGTGACTGCATGTGTGTGTGTGAGTGTGTCTATGTAGGTGAGTGTTTGAGACTGTGTGTGTGAGTGCATGTGTGGGTGAGTGTGAGTGCGAGTGAGTCTTGGAGCGTGTGTATGTGTGTGGCGGCTGTTTGTGTATATCTATGTGTGTTTGCGTGTGTTTGTATGTGTATGAGTGTGAGTGACTTTTTGGGTGCAGTTGATAAATGAGTAAGTTAACCCAAGCATTGGTGGCCCATGCCTTGCTTCTTAGGCATCAGTAATGCTGACTTTAGCAGCATTGTTTGTGGAGACTAGCCTAGAAATCAAATCTCACCATGAAAAATAACCTGGATCTGTCCCACACCTTTCATTCCCGCAATGGGATGCTGAGATTTGCAGGCGAGCAGTTGTAGGCCACCACGTTCAAAAAAATTGCCAACGGAGGAAAAATGAAATTGGGCAAGGTCGTCAAAGACTGTTTTCCGAGCACATGTAGAAAGCTGAAATTTCGGGGTTTGTGGTGTCAGACTGCATATGTGTGTGTGTGTGTGTACGCATGCGTTGGTGTGAGTTTGAGTAAGTGTGTGAGTCTGTGAATGTAAGTGTGTGTGTTCAAGTGTGGGTGAGTGTGTGAGTGTGAGTGTGTGTATTTGTGTGTTTATTTGTGTGAGACTATTTTTGAGTGAGTGTGAACGTGTGAGTGCGTTTGTGTGTACATGTGTATTTGAGTGTGAGTTTGAGTGGGTGTGTGTTCTTTTACATTAATGTGTTGACATCTGGGTATTCACGTGGGAGTGAGAATGTATGTGTGTTTATGTGTGAGGGTGTTTTTTGGTAGGTGTGTGGATGTGAAAGTAGGGGCATGTGTGTGTGTTATTTGTTGGTGTCTTCACATGTGTGTGTTAAACTTCGTGTATATCTATGTGTGTTTGAGTGTTCGTGTGTATGAGAGAATATGTGTTTGGGCATGTGTCTGTGTGCATGTCTCTGTGTGTGCATTTGTGAGTGTGTGTGAGTGAGTGTGTGCATGCGGGTGAGTGTTTCTGTAGGAGTGAAGGTATAAGTGTGCATATATGTGAGATTTCAGGAGTGTGTGATTGTGTGTCAGTCAGTGTGTCTGGGTGAACGTGTTGTGAGTGTGTGTGGGGGTATGATTGTGTGTCTGTGTGAGTGTATATATGGGTACGTGTTGTGAGTGTGTGTGGGAGTGTGTATGACAGTGTTTGGGAGAGTATGTGTCAGTGTATGTCAGGCTGAAGCTGTGAGTTGTGTGTAAGTTTGTGAGTGTAACTATAGGTGAGTGTGTAATTGTCATTGAGTGATTCTGTCAGTGTGTGCCTGTGTATGAGTGTGTTTGCTTGTTTGTGGGTGTGTGCCTGTGTATTTGAATTTGGGCCTGATTGTGTATTTTTGTGTCCCTGTGGGAAATAGTTTGCATGTGTATGGGAATATGTGTGTAAGTATGTGTATTTGTGTGTTGTGTGTGAGTGTGTGAGAGTGTGTGAGAATGTGCATGTGTGTGTGAGTGAGTGTCATTGGGTTTAGGTCTGAGTGTGAGTGGATATTTGTTGCCGGTGTGTAAGTCTCAGGGTGTCTATGTGTGTGAGTGTGTTGACTTCTCGTTGGTGAGTATGACAGTGAGTGTATCTTTGTATGTTTGTGTTAGTTGGGTGTACTCAGGTGTGTTTGCTATGCCTGTGTGCATGTACATGTGTGTGTGTGAGGGAGAGTGTGTGAGTGTTTTATTGTGAAGGTGATTATGTGTGAATGAGAGCTGGCATCTCTGCATGTGTGTTTTTGTGTGCAAGTGTGTATGTTTGTGAGTGTGTATTTGTGTGTGTCTGATTTTGAGCCTACTTTTGAGTGTGAGAGTGAATATTGGAGTGCATTTGTGTGTGCATGTGCATTTGAAAGGGATTTTCTACTTTGTGTGTGTGAAAGTAGGAGTGAATGTGATTGTGGGTGACTGTGTGTGTTGTAGTGTGCAGGTGTGTGAGTATGTGCAGGTGTGTGTGACTGAGTGTGTTTGGATTGGCGTGTGAATGCTCATTTGGGTGCAGGTGTGGGAATTGGTGTCCAAGAGATTGTGTTAGCGTGTTCAGGTGTGTGATTGATGTAGAGGGGTTATGTGGACGAGTAGGAGACTGAGTGTGTCTTCGTATGTTAGTGTTCTTGCTTGTGTGTATTCACGTGTATGTGAGTACACGAGTGTGTTTGTATGTGTGAGGGTGTTTTTAGGTGTTTGTGAATGTGACTGCAGGTGTATGTGTGTGTGATGGCTTGTTCGTCTGTTCCGGTGTGTGGATGTGAGTGTTTGAATATATCTATTGGTGTTTTTGTGTTTGTATGTGTGTATGAGGGTGTATGTATGTATGTGCAGGTGGGTGGCGTAGGTGTCCGTGTACATGGGTACGTGTGTGAATTTTTGAATATGTGCAGGAGTGAGAGTGTGCATGAGGGTGTGTGTTTCTGTAGGTTTGAGTATGTGAGTGGTTATATATGTGAGGTTTATGGTTGTGAGTTTTTCTTAGTGAGTATATATGTGTTTACATGATGTGAGCGTGTGTAAGTGTGTATGATAGTGTGTGGGAGTGTGTAGGTGTGAGTGTGAGGGGGATGGTGTGAGTACGTGTGTGAATGTGTGTACACGTGTATGATTGTTGATGTTTGTGAGTGTGTGTGACTGCATGTGTGTGTGTGAGTGTGTCTATGTAGGTGAGTGTTTGAGACTGTGTGTGTGAGTGCATGTGTGGGTGAGTGTGAGTGCGAGTGTGTCTTGGAGCGTGTGTATGTGTGTGGGCGCTGTTTGTGTATATCTATGTGTGTTTGTATGTGTATGAGTGTGAGTGAGTTTTTGGGTGCAGTTGATAAATGACTAAGTTAACCCAAGCATTGGTGGCCCATGCCTTGCTTCTTAGGCATTAGGAATGCTGTGTTTACCAGCATTGTTTGTGGAGACTAGCCTAGAAATCAAATCTCACCATGAAAAATAAGCTGGATCTGTTCCACACCTTTCATTCCAGCAATGGGATGCTGAGATTAGCAGGCGAGCAGTTGTAGGCCACCACGTTCAAAAAAATTGCCAACGGAGGGAAAATGAAACTGGAAAAGGTGTGTCAAAGACTGTTTTCCAACCTAATGTAGAAAGCTGAAATTTGGGGGATTGTGGTGTCAGATTGTGTATGTGTGTGTGTGTGTGTGTGTGTGCGTCTGTGTGCATGTGTGTGTGTGAGTTTGAGTAAGTGTGTGAGTCTGTGAATGTAAGTGTGTGTGTTCCAGTGTGGGTGAGTGTGTGTGTGTCTGACTGTGTGTATTTGTGTGTTTATTTGTGTGCGTCTATTTTTGAGTGAGTGTGAAGGTGTGAGTGCGTCTGTGTGTACATGTGTATTGGAAGGTGAGTTTGAGTGGGTGTGTGTTCTTTTACGTTAATGTGTTGACATCTGGGTATTCACGTGGGAGTGAGAATGTATGTGTGTGTCTGTGTGAGGGTGTTTTTGGCTGGGTGTGTGAATGTGAAAGTAGGGGCATGTGTGTGTGTTTGCTTGTTTGTGTTCACGTTTGTGTTACTGTTTATGTATATCTATATGTGTTTGTATGGGTCAATGAGAGTGTGTGTATGTGTGTTTGTGCATGTGTCTGTGTACTTGTGTAAGAGTGTGAATTTGTGAATGTGTGTGAGTGAATGTGTGCATGCAGGTGTGTGTTTCTGTATGACTGATTGTATGAGTGTGCACCTAGGTGAGTGTTTATGTCTGTGAGTGTGATTGTGAGTCAGCCTGTGTGAGTTTCTGTGTGTATGTGTTGTGAGAGTTTGTGTTTGGTGGTGTGTTTTTGAGTCAGTGTGTGAGTGTATATGTGGGTACTTGTGAGTAAGTGTGGGAGTGTGCATGACGGTGTGTGGGAGAGAATGTGTGAGAGTATACGAGGCTGAAGGTGTGAGTGAGTGTGTGAATGTGTGTACATGTGTTTGTTGGTAGGTGTTTGTTTGTCTGACTGATTTTGTGTGTGTGTTTCTGTGAGTGAGAGTGGGAAAGTTGTAGGTGTGTACATGTGTGTGAGTGTGAAAATGTGTGTGAGTGTGTGAGTTGTGTGTAAGTGTGTGTTTCTGTAAGTGAGGGTTTAATTGTAATTGGATGATTCTGTGAGTTTGTGTGTAAATGAGTGTGTGTGCTTGTTTGTGGTTGTGAGCCTGTGCATTTGAATTTGTGTATGATTGTGTATTTTTGTGTCTCTGTGTGAGACAGTTTGCATGTGTATGGGCATATGTGTGTAAGTATGTTTATCTGTGTTGTGTGTGAGTGTGTGTGAGAATGTGCAGGTGTGTGTGGTGAGTGAAAGTGTGTTTGGGTCAGAGTGTGAGTGGGTGTTCGGTGCAGGTGTGTGAGTGTGTGTCTGTGAGTGTGCTGAGATTATTTTTGTGAGTATAACAGTGAGTCTGTGTCTTCGTTTGTTTGTGTTAGTTGAGTGTATTCAGGTGTGTTTGGTATGCCTGTGTGGATGTACATGTGTGTGTGTGTGAGGGTGAGAGTGTGAGTGGTTTTTTTTGTGTGTGATCATGTGTGAGTGAGAGCTGGCATCTGTGTATGTGTGTTTTAGTTTGTGGTTCTGTAGGTTTGTGAGTGTGACTTTGTGTGTGTGTTTGTGTGTGAGTCTATTTTGGAGTGTGAGTGTGAATATGGGAGCGCATTTGTGTGTCCATGTGTATTTGAAAGGGATTTTCTTCTTAGTGTGTGTGAAAGTAGGAGTGAATGTGATTGTGGGTGACTGTGTGTGTTGTAGTGTGCAGGTGTGTGAGTATGTGCAGGTGTGTGTGACTGAGTGTGTTTGGATTGGCGTGTGAATGCTCATTTGGGTGCAGGTGTGGGAATTTGTGTCCAAGAGATTGTGTTAATGTGTTCAGGTGTGTGATTGATGTGGAGGGGTTATGTGGACGAGTAGGAGACTGAGTATGTCTTCGTATGTTAGAGTTCTTGCTTGTGTGTATTCACGTGTATGTGAGTACACGAGTGTGTTTGTATGTGTGAGGGTGTTTTTAGGAGTTTGTGAATGTGACTGATAAATGAGTAAGTTAACCCAAGCATTGGTGGCCCATGCCTTGCTTCTTAGGCATTAGGAATGCTGACTTTAGCAGCATTGTTTGTGGAGACTAGCCTAGAAATCAAATCTCACCATATAAAATAACATGGATCTGTCCCACACCTTTCATTCCCGCAATGGGATGCTGAGATTTGCAGGCGAGCAGTTGTAGGCCACCACGTTCAAAAAAATTGCCAACGGAGGAAAAATGAAACTGGGCAAGGTGGTCAAAGACTGTTTTCCGAGCAAATGTAGAAAGCTGAAATTTCGGGTTTTGTGGTGTCAGACTGCATATGTGTGTGTGTGTGTGCGCATGCATTGGTGTGAGTTTGAGTAAGTGTGTGAGTCTGTGAATGTAAGTGTGTGTGTTCAAGTGTGGGTGAGTGTGTGAGTGTGAGTGTGTGTATTTGTGTGTTTATTTGTGTGAGACTATTTTTGAGTGAGTGTGAACATGTGAGTGCGTTTGTGTGTACATGTGTATTTGAGTGTGAGTTTGAGTGGGTGTGTGTTCTTTTACATTAATGTGTTGACATCTGGGTATTCACGTGGGAGTGAGAATGTATGTGTGTTTATGTGTGAGGGTGTTTTTTGGTAGGTGTGTGGATGGGAAAGTAGGGGCATGTGTGTGTGTTATTTGTTTGTGTCTTCACATGTGTGTGTTAAACTTCGTGTATATCTATGTGTGTTTGAGTGTTCGTGTGTATGAGAGAATATGTGTTTGGGCATGTGTCTGTGTGCATGTCTCTGTGTGTGCATTTGTGAGTGTGTGTGAGTGAGTGTGTGCATGCGGGTGAGTGTTTCTGTAGGAGTGAACGTATAAGTGTGCATATATGTGAGATTTCAGGAGTGTGTGATTGTGTGTCAGTCAGTGTGTCTGGGTGAACATGTTGTGAATGTGTGTGGGGGTATGATTTTGTGTCTGTGTGAGTGTATATATGGGTACGTGTTGTGAGTGTGTGTGGGAGTGTGTATGACAGTGTTTGGGAGAGTATGTGTCCGTGTATGTCAGGCTGAAGCTGTGAGTTGTGTGTAAGTTTGTGAGTGTAACTGTAGGTGAGTGTGTAATTGTCATTGAGTGATTCTGTCAGTGTGTGCCTGTGTATGAGTTTGTTTGCTTGTTTGTGGGTGTGTGCCTGTGTATTTGAATTTGGGCCTGACTGTGTATTTTTGTGTCCCTGTGGGAAATAGTTTGCATGTGTATGGGAATATGTGTGTAAGTATGTGTATTTGTGTGTTGTGTGTGAGTGTGTGAGAGTGTGTGAGAATGTGCATGTGTGTGTGAGTGAGTGTCATTGGGTTTAGGTCTGAGTGTGAGTGGATATTTGTTGCCGGTGTGTAAGTCTCAGGGTGTCTATGTGTGTGAGTGTGTTGACTTCTCGTTGGTGAGTATGACAGTGAGTGTATCTTTGTATGTTTGTGTTAGTTGGGTGTACTCAGGTGTGTTTGCTATGCCTGTGTGCATGTACATGTGTGTGTGTGAGGGAGAGTGTGTGAGTGTTTTATTGTGAAGGTGATTATGTGTGAATGAGAGCTGGCATCTCTGCATGTGTGTTTTTGTGTGCAAGTGTGTATGTTTGTGAGTGTGTATTTGTGTGTGTCTGATTTTGAGCCTACTTTTGAGTGTGAGAGTGAATATTGGAGTGCATTTGTGTGTGCATGTGCATTTGAAAGGGATTTTCTACTTTGTGTGTGTGAAAGTAGGAGTGAATGTGATTGTGGGTGACTGTGTGTGTTGTAGTGTGCAGGTGTGTGAGTATGTGCAGGTGTGTGTGACTGAGTGTGTTTGGATTGGCGTGTGAATGCTCATTTGGGTGCAGGTGTGGGAATTGGTGTCCAAGAGATTGTGTTAGCGTGTTCAGGTGTGTGATTGATGTAGAGGGGTTATGTGGACGAGTAGGAGACTGAGTGTGTCTTCGTATGTTAGTGTGCTTGCTTGTGTGTATTCACGTGTATGTGAGTACACGAGTGTGTTTGTATGTGTGAGGGTGTTTTTAGGTGTTTGTGAATGTGACTGCAGGTGTATGTGTGTGTGATGGCTTGTTCGTCTGTTCCGGTGTGTGGATGTGAGTGTTTGAATATATCTATTGGTGTTTTTGTGTTTGTATGTGTGTATGAGGGTGTATGTATGTATGTGCAGGTGGGTGGCGTAGGTGTCCGTGTACATGGGTACGTGTGTGAATTTTTGAATATGTGCAGGAGTGAGAGTGTGCATGAGGGTGTGTGTTTCTGTAGGTTTGAGTATGTGAGTGGTTATATATGTGAGGTTTATGGTTGTGAGTTTTTCTTAGTGAGTATATATGTGTTTACATGATGTGAGCGTGTGTAAGTGTGTATGATAGTGTGTGGGAGTGTGTAGGTGTGAGTGTGAGGGGGATGGTGTGAGTACGTGTGTGAATGTGTGTACACGTGTATGATTGTTGATGTTTGTGAGTGTGTGTGACTGCATGTGTGTGTGTGAGTGTGTCTATGTAGGTGAGTGTTTGAGACTGTGTGTGTGAGTGCATGTGTGGGTGAGTGTGAGTGCGAGTGTGTCTTGGAGCGTGTGTATGTGTGTGGGCGCTGTTTGTGTATATCTATGTGTGTTTGTATGTGTATGAGTGTGAGTGAGTTTTTGGGTGCAGTTGATAAATGACTAAGTTAACCCAAGCATTGGTGGCCCATGCCTTGCTTCTTAGGCATTAGGAATGCTGTGTTTACCAGCATTGTTTGTGGAGACTAGCCTAGAAATCAAATCTCACCATGAAAAATAAGCTGGATCTGTTCCACACCTTTCATTCCAGCAATGGGATGCTGAGATTAGCAGGCGAGCAGTTGTAGGCCACCACGTTCAAAAAAATTGCCAACGGAGGGAAAATGAAACTGGAAAAGGTGTGTCAAAGACTGTTTTCCAACCTAATGTAGAAAGCTGAAATTTGGGGGATTGTGGTGTCAGATTGTGTATGTGTGTGTGTGTGTGTGTGTGTGTGCGTCTGTGTGCATGTGTGTGTGTGAGTTTGAGTAAGTGTGTGAGTCTGTGAATGTAAGTGTGTGTGTTCCAGTGTGGGTGAGTGTGTGTGTGTCTGACTGTGTGTATTTGTGTGTTTATTTGTGTGCGTCAATTTTTGAGTGAGTGTGAAGGTGTGAGTGCGTCTGTGTGTACATGTGTATTGGAAGGTGAGTTTGAGTGGGTGTGTGTTCTTTTACGTTAATGTGTTGACATCTGGGTATTCACGTGGGAGTGAGAATGTATGTGTGTGTCTGTGTGAGGGTGTTTTTGGCTGGGTGTGTGAATGTGAAAGTAGGGGCATGTGTGTGTGTTTGCTTGTTTGTGTTCACGTTTGTGTTACTGTTTATGTATATCTATATGTGTTTGTATGGGTCAATGAGAGTGTGTGTATGTGTGTTTGTGCATGTGTCTGTGTACTTGTGTAAGAGTGTGAAATTGTGAATGTGTGTGAGTGAATGTGTGCATGCAGGTGTGTGTTTCTGTATGACTGATTGTATGAGTGTGCACCTAGGTGAGTGTTTATGTCTGTGAGTGTGATTGTGAGTCAGCCTGTGTGAGTTTCTGTGTGTATGTGTTGTGAGAGTTTGTGTTTGGTGGTGTGTTTTTGAGTCAGTGTGTGAGTGTATATGTGGGTACTTGTGAGTAAGTGTGGGAGTGTGCATGACGGTGTGTGGGAGAGAATGTGTGAGAGTATACGAGGCTGAAGGTGTGAGTGAGTGTGTGAATGTGTGTACATGTGTTTGTTGGTAGGTGTTTGTTTGTCTGACTGATTTTGTGTGTGTGTTTCTGTGAGTGAGAGTGGGAAAGTTGTAGGTGTGTACATGTGTGTGAGTGTGAAAATGTGTGTGAGTGTGTGAGTTGTGTGTAAGTGTGTGTTTCTGTAAGTGAGGGTTTAATTGTAATTGGATGATTCTGTGAGTTTGTGTGTAAATGAGTGTGTGTGCTTGTTTGGGGTTGTGAGCCTGTGCATTTGAATTTGTGTATGATTGTGTATTTTTGTGTCTCTGTGTGAGACAGTTTGCATGTGTATGGGCATATGTGTGTAAGTATGTTTATCTGTGTTGTGTGTGAGTGTGTGTGAGAATGTGCAGGTGTGTGTGGTGAGTGATGTGAGCGATGTGAGCATGTGTAAGTGTGTATGATAGTGTGTGGGAGTGTGTAGGTGTGAGTGTGAGGGGGATGGTGTGAGTACGTGTGTGAATGTGTGTACACGTGTATGATTGTTGATGTTTGTGAGTGTGTGTGACTGCATGTGTGTGTGTGAGTGTGTCTATGTAGGTGAGTGTTTGAGACTGTGTGTGTGAGTGCATGTGTGGGTGAGTGTGAGTGCGAGTGTGTCTTGGAGCGTGTGTATGTGTGTGGGCGCTGTTTGTGTATATCTATGTGTGTTTGTATGTGTATGAGTGTGAGTGAGTTTTTGGGTGCAGTTGATAAATGACTAAGTTAACCCAAGCATTGGTGGCCCATGCCTTGCTTCTTAGGCATTAGGAATGCTGTGTTTACCAGCATTGTTTGTGGAGACTAGCCTAGAAATCAAATCTCACCATGAAAAATAAGCTGGATCTGTTCCACACCTTTCATTCCAGCAATGGGATGCTGAGATTAGCAGGCGAGCAGTTGTAGGCCACCACGTTCAAAAAAATTGCCAACGGAGGGAAAATGAAACTGGAAAAGGTGTGTCAAAGACTGTTTTCCAACCTAATGTAGAAAGCTGAAATTTGGGGGATTGTGGTGTCAGATTGTGTATGTGTGTGTGTGTGTGTGTGCGTCTGTGTGCATGTGTGTGTGTGAGTTTGAGTAAGTGTGTGAGTCTGTGAATGTAAGTGTGTGTGTTCCAGTGTGGGTGAGTGTGTGTGTGTCTGACTGTGTGTATTTGTGTGTTTATTTGTGTGCGTCTATTTTTGAGTGAGTGTGAAGGTGTGAGTGCGTCTGTGTGTACGTGTGTATTGGAAGGTGAGTTTGAGTGGGTGTGTGTTCTTTTACGTTAATGTGTTGACATCTGGGTATTCACGTGGGAGTGAGAATGTATGTGTGTGTCTGTGTGAGGGTGTTTTTGGCTGGGTGTGTGAATGTGAAAGTAGGGGCATGTGTGTGTGTTTGCTTGTTTGTGTTCACGTTTGTGTTACTGTTTATGTATATCTATATGTGTTTGTATGGGTCAATGAGAGTGTGTGTATGTGTGTTTGTGCATGTGTCTGTGTACTTGTGTAAGAGTGTGAATTTGTGAATGTGTGTGAGTGAATGTGTGCATGCAGGTGTGTGTTTCTGTATGACTGATTGTATGAGTGTGCACCTAGGTGAGTGTTTATGTCTGTGAGTGTGATTGTGAGTCAGCCTGTGTGAGTTTCTGTGTGTATGTGTTGTGAGAGTTTGTGTTTGGTGGTGTGTTTTTGAGTCAGTGTGTGAGTGTATATGTGGGTACTTGTGAGTAAGTGTGGGAGTGTGCATGACGGTGTGTGGGAGAGAATGTGTGAGAGTATACGAGGCTGAAGGTGTGAGTGAGTGTGTGAATGTGTGTACATGTGTTTGTTGGTAGGTGTTTGTTTGTCTGACTGATTTTGTGTGTGTGTTTCTGTGAGTGAGAGTGGGAAAGTTGTAGGTGTGTACATGTGTGTGAGTGTGAAAATGTGTGTGAGTGTGTGAGTTGTGTGTAAGTGTGTGTTTCTGTAAGTGAGGGTTTAATTGTAATTGGATGATTCTGTGAGTTTGTGTGTAAATGAGTGTGTGTGCTTGTTTGTGGTTGTGAGCCTGTGCATTTGAATTTGTGTATGATTGTGTATTTTTGTGTCTCTGTGTGAGACAGTTTGCATGTGTATGGGCATATGTGTGTAAGTATGTTTATCTGTGTTGTGTGTGAGTGTGTGTGAGAATGTGCAGGTGTGTGTGGTGAGTGAAAGTGTGTTTGGGTCAGAGTGTGAGTGGGTGTTCGGTGCAGGTGTGTGAGTGTGTGTCTGTGAGTGTGCTGAGATTATTTTTGTGAGTATAACAGTGAGTCTGTGTCTTCGTTTGTTTGTGTTAGTTGAGTGTATTCAGGTGTGTTTGGTATGCCTGTGTGGATGTACATGTGTGTGTGTGTGAGGGTGAGAGTGTGAGTGGTTTTTTTTGTGTGTGATCATGTGTGAGTGAGAGCTGGCATCTGTGTATGTGTGTTTTAGTTTGTGGTTCTGTAGGTTTGTGAGTGTGACTTTGTGTGTGTGTTTGTGTGTGAGTCTATTTTGGAGTGTGAGTGTGAATATGGGAGCGCATTTGTGTGTCCATGTGTATTTGAAAGGGATTTTCTTCTTAGTGTGTGTGAAAGTAGGAGTGAATGTGATTGTGGGTGACTGTGTGTGTTGTAGTGTGCAGGTGTGTGAGTATGTGCAGGTGTGTGTGACTGAGTGTGTTTGGATTGGCGTGTGAATGCTCATTTGGGTGCAGGTGTGGGAATTTGTGTCCAAGAGATTGTGTTAATGTGTTCAGGTGTGTGATTGATGTGGAGGGGTTATGTGGACGAGTAGGAGACTGAGTATGTCTTCGTATGTTAGAGTTCTTGCTTGTGTGTATTCACGTGTTTGTGAGTACACGAGTGTGTTTGTATGTGTGAGGGTGTTTTTAGGAGTTTGTGAATGTGACTGCAGGTGTATGTGTGTATGATGGCTTGTTCGTCTGTTCTGGTGTGTGGATGTGAGTGTTTGTATATATCTATTTGTATTTTTGTGTTTGTATGTGTGTATGAGGGTGTATGTATGTATGTGCAGGTGGGTGGCGTAGGTGTCCGTGTACATGGGAACGGGTGTGAATTTTTGAATATGTGCAGGAGTGAGAGTGTGCATGAGGGTGTGTGTTTCTGTAGGTTTGAGTATGTGAGTGGTTATATATGTGAGGTTTATGGTTGTGAGTTTTTCTTAGTGAGTATATATGTGTTTACATGATGTGAGCGTGTGTAAGTGTGTATGATAGTGTGTGGGAGTGTGTAGGTGTGAGTGTGAGGGGGATGGTGTGAGTACGTGTGTGAATGTGTGTACCCATGTGTGATTGTTGATGTTTGTGAGTGTGTGTGACTGCATGTGTGTGTGTGAGTGTGTCTATGTAGGTGAGTGTTTGAGACTGTGTGTGTGAGTGCATGTGTGGGTGAGTGTGAGTGCGAGTGAGTCTTGGAGCGTGTGTATGTGTGTGGCGGCTGTTTGTGTATATCTATGTGTGTTTGCGCAAGTGTGTATGTTTGTGAGTGTGTATTTGTGTGTGTCTGATTTTGAGCCTACTTTTGAGTGTGAGAGTGAATATTGGAGTGCATTTGTGTGTGCATGTGCATTTGAAAGGGATTTTCTACTTTGTGTGTGTGAAAGTAGGAGTGAATGTGATTGTGGGTGACTGTGTGTGTTGTAGTGTGCAGGTGTGTGAGTATGTGCAGGTGTGTGTGACTGAGTGTGTTTGGATTGGCGTGTGAATGCTCATTTGGGTGCAGGTGTGGGAATTGGTGTCCAAGAGATTGTGTTAGCGTGTTCAGGTGTGTGATTGATGTAGAGGGGTTATGTGGACGAGTAGGAGACTGAGTGTGTCTTCGTATGTTAGTGTGCTTGCTTGTGTGTATTCACGTGTATGTGAGTACACGAGTGTGTTTGTATGTGTGAGGGTGTTTTTAGGTGTTTGTGAATGTGACTGCAGGTGTATGTGTGTGTGATGGCTTGTTCGTCTGTTCCGGTGTGTGGATGTGAGTGTTTGAATATATCTATTGGTGTTTTTGTGTTTGTATGTGTGTATGAGGGTGTATGTATGTATGTGCAGGTGGGTGGCGTAGGTGTCCGTGTACATGGGTACGTGTGTGAATTTTTGAATATGTGCAGGAGTGAGAGTGTGCATGAGGGTGTGTGTTTCTGTAGGTTTGAGTATGTGAGTGGTTATATATGTGAGGTTTATGGTTGTGAGTTTTTCTTAGTGAGTATATATGTGTTTACATGATGTGAGCGTGTGTAAGTGTGTATGATAGTGTGTGGGAGTGTGTAGGTGTGAGTGTGAGGGGGATGGTGTGAGTACGTGTGTGAATGTGTGTACACGTGTATGATTGTTGATGTTTGTGAGTGTGTGTGACTGCATGTGTGTGTGTGAGTGTGTCTATGTAGGTGAGTGTTTGAGACTGTGTGTGTGAGTGCATGTGTGGGTGAGTGTGAGTGCGAGTGTGTCTTGGAGCGTGTGTATGTGTGTGGGCGCTGTTTGTGTATATCTATGTGTGTTTGTATGTGTATGAGTGTGAGTGAGTTTTTGGATGCAGTTGATAAATGACTAAGTTAACCCAAGCATTGGTGGCCCATGCCTTGCTTCTTAGGCATTAGGAATGCTGTGTTTACCAGCATTGTTTGTGGAGACTAGCCTAGAAATCAAATCTCACCATGAAAAATAAGCTGGATCTGTTCCACACCTTTCATTCCAGCAATGGGATGCTGAGATTAGCAGGCGAGCAGTTGTAGGCCACCACGTTCAAAAAAATTGCCAACGGAGGGAAAATGAAACTGGAAAAGGTGTGTCAAAGACTGTTTTCCAACCTAATGTAGAAAGCTGAAATTTGGGGGATTGTGGTGTCAGATTGTGTATGTGTGTGTGTGTGTGTGTGTGCGTCTGTGTGCATGTGTGTGTGTGAGTTTGAGTAAGTGTGTGAGTCTGTGAATGTAAGTGTGTGTGTTCCAGTGTGGGTGAGTGTGTGTGTGTCTGACTGTGTGTATTTGTGTGTTTATTTGTGTGCGTCTATTTTTGAGTGAGTGTGAAGGTGTGAGTGCGTCTGTGTGTACATGTGTATTGGAAGGTGAGTTTGAGTGGGTGTGTGTTCTTTTACGTTAATGTGTTGACATCTGGGTATTCACGTGGGAGTGAGAATGTATGTGTGTGTCTGTGTGAGGGTGTTTTTGGCTGGGTGTGTGAATGTGAAAGTAGGGGCATGTGTGTGTGTTTGCTTGTTTGTGTTCACGTTTGTGTTACTGTTTATGTATATCTATATGTGTTTGTATGGGTCAATGAGAGTGTGTGTATGTGTGTTTGTGCATGTGTCTGTGTACTTGTGTAAGAGTGTGAATTTGTGAATGTGTGTGAGTGAATGTGTGCATGCAGGTGTGTGTTTCTGTATGACTGATTGTATGAGTGTGCACCTAGGTGAGTGTTTATGTCTGTGAGTGTGATTGTGAGTCAGCCTGTGTGAGTTTCTGTGTGTATGTGTTGTGAGAGTTTGTGTTTGGTGGTGTGTTTTTGAGTCAGTGTGTGAGTGTATATGTGGGTACTTGTGAGTAAGTGTGGGAGTGTGCATGACGGTGTGTGGGAGAGAATGTGTGAGAGTATACGAGGCTGAAGGTGTGAGTGAGTGTGTGAATGTGTGTACATGTGTTTGTTGGTAGGTGTTTGTTTGTCTGACTGATTTTGTGTGTGTGTTTCTGTGAGTGAGAGTGGGAAAGTTGTAGGTGTGTACATGTGTGTGAGTGTGAAAATGTGTGTGAGTGTGTGAGTTGTGTGTAAGTGTGTGTTTCTGTAAGTGAGGGTTTAATTGTAATTGGATGATTCTGTGAGTTTGTGTGTAAATGAGTGTGTGTGCTTGTTTGTGGTTGTGAGCCTGTGCATTTGAATTTGTGTATGATTGTGTATTTTTGTGTCTCTGTGTGAGACAGTTTGCATGTGTATGGGCATATGTGTGTAAGTATGTTTATCTGTGTTGTGTGTGAGTGTGTGTGAGAATGTGCAGGTGTGTGTGGTGAGTGATGTGAGCGATGTGAGCATGTGTAAGTGTGTATGATAGTGTGTGGGAGTGTGTAGGTGTGAGTGTGAGGGGGATGGTGTGAGTACGTGTGTGAATGTGTGTACACGTGTATGATTGTTGATGTTTGTGAGTGTGTGTGACTGCATGTGTGTGTGTGAGTGTGTCTATGTAGGTGAGTGTTTGAGACTGTGTGTGTGAGTGCATGTGTGGGTGAGTGTGAGTGCGAGTGTGTCTTGGAGCGTGTGTATGTGTGTGGGCGCTGTTTGTGTATATCTATGTGTGTTTGTATGTGTATGAGTGTGAGTGAGTTTTTGGGTGCAGTTGATAAATGAGTAAGTTAACCCAAGCATTGGTGGCCCATGCCTTGCTTCTTAGGCATTAGGAATGCTGTGTTTACCAGCATTGTTTGTGGAGACTAGCCTAGAAATCAAATCTCACCATGAAAAATAAGCTGGATCTGTTCCACACCTTTCATTCCAGCAATGGGATGCTGAGATTAGCAGGCGAGCAGTTGTAGGCCACCACGTTCAAAAAAATTGCCAACGGAGGGAAAATGAAACTGGAAAAGGTGTGTCAAAGACTGTTTTCCAACCTAATGTAGAAAGCTGAAATTTGGGGGATTGTGGTGTCAGATTGTGTATGTGTGTGTGTGTGTGTGTGTGCGTCTGTGTGCATGTGTGTGTGTGAGTTTGAGTAAGTGTGTGAGTCTGTGAATGTAAGTGTGTGTGTTCCAGTGTGGGTGAGTGTGTGTGTGTCTGACTGTGTGTATTTGTGTGTTTATTTGTGTGCGTCTATTTTTGAGTGAGTGTGAAGGTGTGAGTGCGTCTGTGTGTACATGTGTATTGGAAGGTGAGTTTGAGTGGGTGTGTGTTCTTTTACGTTAATGTGTTGACATCTGGGTATTCACGTGGGAGTGAGAATGTATGTGTGTGTCTGTGTGAGGGTGTTTTTGGCTGGGTGTGTAAATGTGAAAGTAGGGGCATGTGTGTGTGTTTGCTTGTTTGTGTTCACGTTTGTGTTACTGTTTATGTATATCTATATGTGTTTGTATGGGTCAATGAGAGTGTGTGTATGTGTGTTTGTGCATGTGTCTGTGTACTTGTGTAAGAGTGTGAATTTGTGAATGTGTGTGAGTGAATGTGTGCATGCAGGTGTGTGTTTCTGTATGACTGATTGTATGAGTGTGCACCTAGGTGAGTGTTTATGTCTGTGAGTGTGATTGTGAGTCAGCCTGTGTGAGTTTCTGTGTGTATGTGTTGTGAGAGTTTGTGTTTGGTGGTGTGTTTTTGAGTCAGTGTGTGAGTGTATATGTGGGTACTTGTGAGTAAGTGTGGGAGTGTGCATGACGGTGTGTGGGAGAGAATGTGTGAGAGTATACGAGGCTGAAGGTGTGAGTGAGTGTGTGAATGTGTGTACATGTGTTTGTTGGTAGGTGTTTGTTTGTCTGACTGATTTTGTGTGTGTGTTTCTGTGAGTGAGAGTGGGAAAGTTGTAGGTGTGTACATGTGTGTGAGTGTGAAAATGTGTGTGAGTGTGTGAGTTGTGTGTAAGTGTGTGTTTCTGTAAGTGAGGGTTTAATTGTAATTGGATGATTCTGTGAGTTTGTGTGTAAATGAGTGTGTGTGCTTGTTTGTGGTTGTGAGCCTGTGCATTTGAATTTGTGTATGATTGTGTATTTTTGTGTCTCTGTGTGAGACAGTTTGCATGTGTATGGGCATATGTGTGTAAGTATGTTTATCTGTGTTGTGTGTGAGTGTGTGTGAGAATGTGCAGGTGTGTGTGGTGAGTGAAAGTGTGTTTGGGTCAGAGTGTGAGTGAGTGTTCGGTGCAGGTGTGTGAGTGTGTGTCTGTGAGTGTGCTGAGATTATTTTTGTGAGTATAACAGTGAGTCTGTGTCTTCGTTTGTTTGTGTTAGTTGAGTGTATTCAGGTGTGTTTGATACGCCTGTGTGGATGTACATGTGTGTGTGTGTGTGAGGGTGAGAGTGTGAGTGGTTTTTTTTGTGTGTGATCATGTGTGAGTGAGAGCTGGCATCTGTGTATGTGTGTTTTTGTTTGTGGTTCTGTAAGTTTGCGAGTTTGACTTTGTGTGTGTGTTTGTGTGTGAGTCTATTTTGGAGTGTGAGTGTGAATATGGGAGCGCATTTGTGTGTCCATGTGTATTTGAAAGGGATTTTCTTCTTAGTGTGTGTGAAAGTAGGAGTGAATGTGATTGTGGGTGACTGTGTGTGTTGTAGTGTGCAGGTGTGTGAGTATGTGCAGGTGTGTGTGACTGAGTGTGTTTGGATTGGCGTGTGAATGCTCATTTGGGTGCAGGTGTGGGAATTTGTGTCCAAGAGATTGTGTTAATGTGTTCAGGTGTGTGATTGATGTAGAGGGGTTATGTGGACGAGTAGGAGACTGAGTGTGTCTTCGTATGTTAGTGTTCTTACTTGGGTGTATTCATGTGTATGTGAGTACACGAGTGTGTTTGTATGTGTGAGGGTGTTTTTAGGAGTTTGTGAATGTGACTGCAGGTGTATGTGTGTGTGATGGCTTGTTCGTCTGTTCTGGTGTGTGGATGTGAGTGTTTGTATATATCTATTTGTATTTTTGTGTTTGTATGTGTGTATGAGGGTGTATGTATGTATGTGCAGGTGGGTGGCGTAGGTGTCTGTGTACATGGGAACGTGTGTGAATTTTTGAATATGTGCAGGAGGGAGAGTGTGCATGAGGGTGTGTGTTTCTGTAGGTTTGAGTATGTGAGTGGTTATATATGTGAGGTTTATGGGTGTGAGTTTTTCTTAGTGAGTGTATATGTGTTTACATGATGTGAGCGTGGGTAAGTGTGTATGATAGTGTGTGGGAGTGTGTAGGTGTGAGTGTGAGGGGGATGGTGTGAGTACGTGTGTGAATGTGTGTACCCATGTATGATTGTTGATGTTTGTGAGTGTGTGTGACTGCATGTGTGTGTGTGAGTGTGTCTATGTAGGTGAGTGTTTGAGACTGTGTGTGTGAGTGCATGTGTGGGTGAGTGTGAGTGCGAGTGAGTCTTGGAGCGTGTGTATGTGTGTGGCGGCTGTTTGTGTATATCTATGTGTGTTTGCGTGTGTTTGTATGTGTATGAGTGTGAGTGACTTTTTGGGTGCAGTTGATAAATGAGTAAGTTAACCCAAGCATTGGTGGCCCATGCCTTGCTTCTTAGGCATCAGTAATGCTGACTTTAGCAGCATTGTTTGTGGAGACTAGCCTAGAAATCAAATCTCACCATGAAAAATAACCTGGATCTGTCCCACACCTTTCATTCCCGCAATGGGATGCTGAGATTTGCAGGCGAGCAGTTGTAGGCCACCACGTTCAAAAAAATTGCCAACGGAGGAAAAATGAAATTGGGCAAGGTCGTCAAAGACTGTTTTCCGAGCAAATGTAGAAAGCTGAAATTTCGGGGTTTGTGGTGTCAGACTGCATATGTGTGTGTGTGTGTGTACGCGTGCGTTGGTGTGAGTTTGAGTAAGTGTGTGAGTCTGTGAATGTAAGTGTGTTTGTTCAAGTGTGGGTGAGTGTGTGAGTGTGAGTGTGTGTATTTGTGTGTTTATTTGTGTGAGACTATTTTTGAGTGAGTGTGAACGTGTGAGTGCGTTTGTGTGTACATGTGTATTTGAGTGTGAGTTTGAGTGGGTGTGTGTTCTTTTACATTAATGTGTTGACATCTGGGTATTCACGTGGGAGTGAGAATGTATGTGTGTTTATGTGTGAGGGTGTTTTTTGGTAGGTGTGTGGATGTGAAAGTAGGGGCATGTGTGTGTGTTATTTGTTGGTGTCTTCACATGTGTGTGTTAAACTTCGTGTATATCTATGTGTGTTTGAGTGTTCGTGTGTATGAGAGAATATGTGTTTGGGCATGTGTCTGTGTGCATGTCTCTGTGTGTGCATTTGTGAGTGTGTGTGAGTGAGTGTGTGCATGCGGGTGAGTGTTTCTGTAGGAGTGAAGGTATAAGTGTGCATATATGTGAGATTTCAGGAGTGTGTGATTGTGTGTCAGTCAGTGTGTCTGGGTGAACGTGTTGTGAGTGTGTGTGGGGGTATGATTGTGTGTCTGTGTGAGTGTATATATGGGTACGTGTTGTGAGTGTGTGTGGGAGTGTGTATGACAGTGTTTGGGAGAGTATGTGTCAGTGTATGTCAGGCTGAAGCTGTGAGTTGTGTGTAAGTTTGTGAGTGTAACTATAGGTGAGTGTGTAATTGTCATTGAGTGATTCTGTCAGTGTGTGCCTGTGTATGAGTGTGTTTGCTTGTTTGTGGGTGTGTGCCTGTGTATTTGAATTTGGGCCTGATTGTGTATTTTTGTGTCCCTGTGGGAAATAGTTTGCATGTGTATGGGAATATGTGTGTAAGTATGTGTATTTGTGTGTTGTGTGTGAGTGTGTGAGAGTGTGTGAGAATGTGCATGTGTGTGTGAGTGAGTGTCATTGGGTTTAGGTCTGAGTGTGAGTGGATATTTGTTGCCGGTGTGTAAGTCTCAGGGTGTCTATGTGTGTGAGTGTGTTGACTTCTCGTTGGTGAGTATGACAGTGAGTGTATCTTTGTATGTTTGGGTTAGTTGGGTGTACTCAGGTGTGTTTGCTATGCCTGTGTGCATGTACATGTGTGTGTGTGAGGGAGAGTGTGTGAGTGTTTTATTGTGAAGGTGATTATGTGTGAATGAGAGCTGGCATCTCTGCATGTGTGTTTTTGTGTGCAAGTGTGTATGTTTGTGAGTGTGTATTTGTGTGTGTCTGATTTTGAGCCTACTTTTGAGTGTGAGAGTGAATATTGGAGTGCATTTGTGTGTGCATGTGCATTTGAAAGGGATTTTCTACTTTGTGTGTGTGAAAGTAGGAGTGAATGTGATTGTGGGTGACTGTGTGTGTTGTAGTGTGCAGGTGTGTGAGTATGTGCAGGTGTGTGTGACTGAGTGTGTTTGGATTGGCGTGTGAATGCTCATTTGGGTGCAGGTGTGGGAATTGGTGTCCAAGAGATTGTGTTAGCGTGTTCAGGTGTGTGATTGATGCAGAGGGGTTATGTGGACGAGTTGGAGACTGAGTGTGTCTTCGTATGTTAGTGTTCTTGCTTGTGTGTATTCACGTGTATGTGAGTACACGAGTGTGTTTGTATGTGTGAGGGTGTTTTTAGGTGTTTGTGAATGTGACTGCAGGTGTATGTGTGTGTGATGGCTTGTTCGTCTGTTCCGGTGTGTGGATGTGAGTGTTTGAATATATCTATTGGTGTTTTTGTGTTTGTATGTGTGTATGAGGGTGTATGTATGTATGTGCAGGTGGGTGGCGTAGGTGTCCGTGTACATGGGTACGTGTGTGAATTTTTGAATATGTGCAGGAGTGAGAGTGTGCATTAGGGTGTGTGTTTCTGTAGGTTTGAGTATGTGAGTGGTTATATATGTGAGGTTTATGGTTGTGAGTTTTTCTTAGTGAGTATATATGTGTTTACATGATGTGAGCGTGTGTAAGTGTGTATGATAGTGTGTGGGAGTGTGTAGGTGTGAGTGTGAGGGGGATGGTGTGAGTACGTGTGTGAATGTGTGTACACGTGTATGATTGTTGATGTTTGTGAGTGTGTGTGACTGCATGTGTGTGTGTGAGTGTGTCTATGTAGGTGAGTGTTTGAGACTGTGTGTGTGAGTGCATGTGTGGGTGAGTGTGAGTGCGAGTGTGTCTTGGAGCGTGTGTATGTGTGTGGGCGCTGTTTGTGTATATCTATGTGTGTTTGTATGTGTATGAGTGTGAGTGAGTTTTTGGGTGCAGTTGATAAATGAGTAAGTTAACCCAAGCATTGGTGGCCCATGCCTTGCTTCTTAGGCATTAGGAATGCTGTGTTTACCAGCATTGTTTGTGGAGACTAGCCTAGAAATCAAATCTCACCATGAAAAATAATCTGGATCTGTTCCACACCTTTCATTCCAGCAATGGGATGCTGAGATTAGCAGGCGAGCAGTTGTAGGCCACCACGTTCAAAAAAATTGCCAACGGAGGGAAAATGAAACTGGAAAAGGTGTGTCAAAGACTGTTTTCCAACCTAATGTAGAAAGCTGAAATTTGGGGGATTGTGGTGTCAGATTGTGTATGTGTGTGTGTGTGTGTGTGTGTGCGTCTGTGTGCATGTGTGTGTGTGAGTTTGAGTAAGTGTGTGAGTCTGTGAATGTAAGTGTGTGTGTTCCAGTGTGGGTGAGTGTGTGAGTGTGTCTGACTGTGTGTATTTGTGTGTTTATTTGTGTGTGTCTATTTTTGAGTGAGTGTGAAGGTGTGAGTGCGTCTGTGTGTACATGTGTATTGGAAGGTGAGTTTGAGTGGGTGTGTGTTCTTTTACGTTAATGTGTTGACATCTGGGTATTCACGTGGGAGTGAGAATGTATGTGTGTGTCTGTGTGAGGGTGTTTTTGGCTGGGTGTGTGAATGTGAAAGTAGGGGCATGTGTGTGTGTTTGCTTGTTTGTGTTCACGTTTGTGTTACTGTTTATGTATATCTATATGTGTTTGTATGGGTCAATGAGAGTGTGTGTATGTGTGTTTGTGCATGTGTCTGTGTACTTGTGTAAGAGTGTGAAATTGTGAATGTGTGTGAGTGAATGTGTGCATGCAGGTGTGTGTTTCTGTATGACTGATTGTATGAGTGTGCACCTAGGTGAATGTTTATGTCTGTGAGTGTGATTGTGAGTCAGCCTGTGTGAGTTTCTGTGTGTATGTGTTGTGAGAGTTTGTGTTTGGTGGTGTGTTTTTGAGTCAGTGTGTGAGTGTATATGTGGGTACTTGTGAGTAAGTGTGGGAGTGTGCATGACGGTGTGTGGGAGAGAATGTGTGAGAGTATACGAGGCTGAAGGTGTGAGTGAGTGTGTGAATGTGTGTACATGTGTTTGTTGGTAGGTGTTTGTTTGTCTGACTGATTTTGTGTGTGTGTTTCTGTGAGTGAGAGTGGGAAAGTTGTAGGTGTGTACATGTGTGTGAGTGTGAAAATGTGTGTGAGTGTGTGAGTTGTGTGTAAGTGTGTGTTTCTGTAAGTGAGGGTTTAATTGTAA
The DNA here is from genome assembly GCF_047511655.1 of Castor canadensis. Taxonomy (NCBI): domain Eukaryota; kingdom Metazoa; phylum Chordata; class Mammalia; order Rodentia; family Castoridae; genus Castor; species Castor canadensis. The sequence continues at coordinate 71,657 of NW_027395348.1, forward strand.
TTGGATGATTCTGTGAGTTTGTGTGTAAATGAGTGTGTGTGCTTGTTTGTGGTTGTGAGCCTGTGTATTTGAATTTGTGTATGATTGTGTATTTTTGTGTCTCTGTGTGAGACAGTTTGCATGTGTATGGGCATATGTGTGTAAGTATGTTTATCTGTGTTGTGTGTGAGTGTGTGTGAGAATGTGCAGGTGTGTGTGGTGAGTGAAAGTGTGTTTGGGTCAGAGTGTGAGTGGGTGTTTGGTGCAGGTGTGTGAGTGTGTGTCTGTGAGTGTGCTGAGATTATTTTTGTGAGTATAACAGTGAGTCTGTGTCTTCGTTTGTTTGTGTTAGTTGAGTGTATTCAGGTGTGTTTGGTATGCCTGTGTGGATGTACATGTGTGTGTGTGTGAGGGTGAGAGTGTGAGTGGTTTTTTTTGTGTGTGATCATGTGTGAGTGAGAGCTGGCATCTGTGTATGTGTGTTTTAGTTTGTGGTTCTGTAGGATTGTGAGTGTGACTTTGTGTGTGTGTTTGTGTGTGAGTCTATTTTGGAGTGTGAGTGTGAATATGGGAGCGCATTTGTGTGTCCATGTGTATTTGAAAGGGATTTTCTTCTTAGTGTGTGTGAAAGTAGGAGTGAATGTGATTGTGGGTGACTGTGTGTGTTGTAGTGTGCAGGTGTGTGAGTATGTGCAGGTGTGTTTGACTGAGTGTGTTTGGATTGGCGTGTGAATGCTCATTTGGGTGCAGGTGTGGGAATTTGTGTCCAAGAGATTGTGTTAATGTGTTCAGGTGTGTGATTGATGTAGTGGGGTTATGTGGACGAGTAGGAGACTGAGTGTGTCTTCGTATGTTAGTGTTCTTACTTGGGTGTATTCATGTGTATGTGAGTACACGAGTGTGTTTGTATGTGTGAGGGTGTTTTTAGGAGTTTGTGAATGTGACTGCAGGTGTATGTGTGTGTGATGGCTTGTTCGTCTGTTCTGGTGTGTGGATGTGAGTGTTTGTATATATCTATTTGTATTTTTGTGTTTGTATGTGTGTATGAGGGTGTATGTATGTATGTGCAGGTGGGTGGCGTAGGTGTCTGTGTACATGGGAACGTGTGTGAATTTTTGAATATGTGCAGGAGTGAGAGTGTGCATGAGGGTGTGTGTTTCTGTAGGTTTGAGTATGTGAGTGGTTATATATGTGAGGTTTATGGGTGTGAGTTTTTCTTAGTGAGTATATATGTGTTTACATGATGTGAGCGTGGGTAAGTGTGTATGATAGTGTGTGGGAGTGTGTAGGTGTGAGTGTGAGGGGGATGGTGTGAGTACGTGTGTGAATGTGTGTACCCATGTATGATTGTTGATGTTTGTGAGTGTGTGTGACTGCATGTGTGTGTGTGAGTGTGTCTATGTAGGTGAGTGTTTGAGACTGTGTGTGTGAGTGCATGTGTGGGTGAGTGTGAGTGCGAGTGAGTCTTGGAGCGTGTGTATGTGTGTGGCGGCTGTTTGTGTATATCAATGTGTGTTTGCGTGTGTTTGTATGTGTATGAGTGTGAGTGACTTTTTGGGTGCAGTTGATAAATGAGTAAGTTAACCCAAGCATTGGTGGCCCATGCCTTGCTTCTTAGGCATCAGTAATGCTGACTTTAGCAGCATTGTTTGTGGAGACTAGCCTAGAAATCAAATCTCACCATGAAAAATAACCTGGATCTGTCCCACACCTTTCATTCCCGCAATGGGATGCTGAGATTTGCAGGCGAGCAGTTGTAGGCCACCACGTTCAAAAAAATTGCCAACGGAGGAAAAATGAAATTGGGCAAGGTCGTCAAAGACTGTTTTCCGAGCACATGTAGAAAGCTGAAATTTGGGGGTTTGTGGTGTCAGACTGCATATGTGTGTGTGTGTGTGCGCATGCGTTGGTGTGAGTTTGAGTAAGTGTGTGAGTCTGTGAATGTAAGTGTGTGTGTTCAAGTGTGGGTGAGTGTGTGAGTGTGAGTGTGTGTATTTGTGTGTTTATTTGTGTGAGACTATTTTTGAGTGAGTGTGAACGTGTGAGTGCGTTTGTGTGTACATGTGTATTTGAGTGTGAGTTTGAGTGGGTGTGTGTTCTTTTACATTAATGTGTTGACATCTGGGTATTCACGTGGGAGTGAGAATGTATGTGTGTTTATGTGTGAGGGTGTTTTTTGGTAGGTGTGTGGATGTGAAAGTAGGGGCATGTGTGTGTGTTATTTGTTGGTGTCTTCACATGTGTGTGTTAAACTTCGTGTATATCTATGTGTGTTTGAGTGTTCGTGTGTATGAGAGAATATGTGTTTGGGCATGTGTCTGTGTGCATGTCTCTGTGTGTGCATTTGTGAGTGTGTGTGAGTGAGTGTGTGCATGCGGGTGAGTGTTTCTGTAGGAGTGAAGGTATAAGTGTGCATATATGTGAGATTTCAGGAGTGTGTGATTGTGTGTCAGTCAGTGTGTCTGGGTGAACGTGTTGTGAGTGTGTGTGGGGGTATGATTGTGTGTCTGTGTGAGTGTATATATGGGTACGTGTTGTGAGTGTGTGTGGGAGTGTGTATGACAGTGTTTGGGAGAGTATGTGTCAGTGTATGTCAGGCTGAAGCTGTGAGTTGTGTGTAAGTTTGTGAGTGTAACTATAGGTGAGTGTGTAATTGTCATTGAGTGATTCTGTCAGTGTGTGCCTGTGTATGAGTGTGTTTGCTTGTTTGTGGGTGTGTGCCTGTGTATTTGAATTTGGGCCTGATTGTGTATTTTTGTGTCCCTGTGGGAAATAGTTTGCATGTGTATGGGAATATGTGTGTAAGTATGTGTATTTGTGTGTTGTGTGTGAGTGTGTGAGAGTGTGTGAGAATGTGCATGTGTGTGTGAGTGAGTGTCATTGGGTTTAGGTCTGAGTGTGAGTGGATATTTGTTGCCGGTGTGTAAGTCTCAGGGTGTCTATGTGTGTGAGTGTGTTGACTTCTCGTTGGTGAGTATGACAGTGAGTGTATCTTTGTATGTTTGTGTTAGTTGGGTGTACTCAGGTGTGTTTGCTATGCCTGTGTGCATGTACATGTGTGTGTGTGAGGGAGAGTGTGTGAGTGTTTTATTGTGAAGGTGATTATGTGTGAATGAGAGCTGGCATCTCTGCATGTGTGTTTTTGTGTGCAAGTGTGTATGTTTGTGAGTGTGTATTTGTGTGTGTCTGATTTTGAGCCTACTTTTGAGTGTGAGAGTGAATATTGGAGTGCATTTGTGTGTGCATGTGCATTTGAAAGGGATTTTCTACTTTGTGTGTGTGAAAGTAGGAGTGAATGTGATTGTGGGTGACTGTGTGTGTTGTAGTGTGCAGGTGTGTGAGTATGTGCAGGTGTGTGTGACTGAGTGTGTTTGGATTGGCGTGTGAATGCTCATTTGGGTGCAGGTGTGGGAATTGGTGTCCAAGAGATTGTGTTAGCGTGTTCAGGTGTGTGATTGATGTAGAGGGGTTATGTGGACGAGTAGGAGACTGAGTGTGTCTTCGTATGTTAGTGTTCTTGCTTGTGTGTATTCACGTGTATGTGAGTACACGAGTGTGTTTGTATGTGTGAGGGTGTTTTTAGGTGTTTGTGAATGTGACTGCAGGTGTATGTGTGTGTGATGGCTTGTTCGTCTGTTCCGGTGTGTGGATGTGAGTGTTTGAATATATCTATTGGTGTTTTTGTGTTTGTATGTGTGTATGAGGGTGTATGTATGTATGTGCAGGTGGGTGGCGTAGGTGTCCGTGTACATGGGTACGTGTGTGAATTTTTGAATATGTGCAGGAGTGAGAGTGTGCATGAGGGTGTGTGTTTCTGTAGGTTTGAGTATGTGAGTGGTTATATATGTGAGGTTTATGGTTGTGAGTTTTTCTTAGTGAGTATATATGTGTTTACATGATGTGAGCGTGTGTAAGTGTGTATGATAGTGTGTGGGAGTGTGTAGGTGTGAGTGTGAGGGGGATGGTGTGAGTACGTGTGTGAATGTGTGTACACGTGTATGATTGTTGATGTTTGTGAGTGTGTGTGACTGCATGTGTGTGTGTGAGTGTGTCTATGTAGGTGAGTGTTTGAGACTGTGTGTGTGAGTGCATGTGTGGGTGAGTGTGAGTGCGAGTGTGTCTTGGAGCGTGTGTATGTGTGTGGGCGCTGTTTGTGTATATCTATGTGTGTTTGTATGTGTATGAGTGTGAGTGAGTTTTTGGGTGCAGTTGATAAATGACTAAGTTAACCCAAGCATTGGTGGCCCATGCCTTGCTTCTTAGGCATTAGGAATGCTGTGTTTACCAGCATTGTTTGTGGAGACTAGCCTAGAAATCAAATCTCACCATGAAAAATAAGCTGGATCTGTTCCACACCTTTCATTCCAGCAATGGGATGCTGAGATTAGCAGGCGAGCAGTTATAGGCCACCACGTTCAAAAAAATTGCCAACGGAGGGAAAATGAAACTGGAAAAGGTGTGTCAAAGACTGTTTTCCAACCTAATGTAGAAAGCTGAAATTTGGGGGATTGTGGTGTCAGATTGTGTATGTGTGTGTGTGTGTGTGTGTGCGTCTGTGTGCATGTGTGTGTGTGAGTTTGAGTAAGTGTGTGAGTCTGTGAATGTAAGTGTGTGTGTTCCAGTGTGGGTGAGTGTGTGTGTGTCTGACTGTGTGTATTTGTGTGTTTATTTGTGTGCGTCTATTTTTGAGTGAGTGTGAAGGTGTGAGTGCGTCTGTGTGTACATGTGTATTGGAAGGTGAGTTTGAGTGGGTGTGTGTTCTTTTACGTTAATGTGTTGACATCTGGGTATTCACGTGGGAGTGAGAATGTATGTGTGTGTCTGTGTGAGGGTGTTTTTGGCTGGGTGTGTGAATGTGAAAGTAGGGGCATGTGTGTGTGTTTGCTTGTTTGTGTTCACGTTTGTGTTACTGTTTATGTATATCTATATGTGTTTGTATGGGTCAATGAGAGTGTGTGTATGTGTGTTTGTGCATGTGTCTGTGTACTTGTGTAAGAGTGTGAATTTGTGAATGTGTGTGAGTGAATGTGTGCATGCAGGTGTGTGTTTCTGTATGACTGATTGTATGAGTGTGCACCTAGGTGAGTGTTTATGTCTGTGAGTGTGATTGTGAGTCAGCCTGTGTGAGTTTCTGTGTGTATGTGTTGTGAGAGTTTGTGTTTGGTGGTGTGTTTTTGAGTCAGTGTGTGAGTGTATATGTGGGTACTTGTGAGTAAGTGTGGGAGTGTGCATGACGGTGTGTGGGAGAGAATGTGTGAGAGTATACGAGGCTGAAGGTGTGAGTGAGTGTGTGAATGTGTGTACATGTGTTTGTTGGTAGGTGTTTGTTTGTCTGACTGATTTTGTGTGTGTGTTTCTGTGAGTGAGAGTGGGAAAGTTGTAGGTGTGTACATGTGTGTGAGTGTGAAAATGTGTGTGAGTGTGTGAGTTGTGTGTAAGTGTGTGTTTCTGTAAGTGAGGGTTTAATTGTAATTGGATGATTCTGTGAGTTTGTGTGTAAATGAGTGTGTGTGCTTGTTTGTGGTTGTGAGCCTGTGCATTTGAATTTGTGTATGATTGTGTATTTTTGTGTCTCTGTGTGAGACAGTTTGCATGTGTATGGGCATATGTGTGTAAGTATGTTTATCTGTGTTGTGTGTGAGTGTGTGTGAGAATGTGCAGGTGTGTGTGGTGAGTGAAAGTGTGTTTGGGTCAGAGTGTGAGTGAGTGTTCGGTGCAGGTGTGTGAGTGTGTGTCTGTGAGTGTGCTGAGATTATTTTTGTGAGTATAACAGTGAGTCTGTGTCTTCGTTTGTTTGTGTTAGTTGAGTGTATTCAGGTGTGTTTGATACGCCTGTGTGGATGTACATGTGTGTGTGTGTGTGAGGGTGAGAGTGTGAGTGGTTTTTTTTGTGTGTGATCATGTGTGAGTGAGAGCTGGCATCTGTGTATGTGTGTTTTTGTTTGTGGTTCTGTAAGTTTGCGAGTTTGACTTTGTGTGTGTGTTTGTGTGTGAGTCTATTTTGGAGTGTGAGTGTGAATATGGGAGCGCATTTGTGTGTCCATGTGTATTTGAAAGGGATTTTCTTCTTAGTGTGTGTGAAAGTAGGAGTGAATGTGATTGTGGGTGACTGTGTGTGTTGTAGTGTGCAGGTGTGTGAGTATGTGCAGGTGTGTGTGACTGAGTGTGTTTGGATTGGCGTGTGAATGCTCATTTGGGTGCAGGTGTGGGAATTTGTGTCCAAGAGATTGTGTTAATGTGTTCAGGTGTGTGATTGATGTGGAGGGGTTATGTGGACGAGTAGGAGACTGAGTATGTCTTCGTATGTTAGAGTTCTTGCTTGTGTGTATTCACGTGTATGTGAGTACACGAGTGTGTTTGTATGTGTGAGGGTGTTTTTAGGAGTTTGTGAATGTGACTGCAGGTGTATGTGTGTGTGATGGCTTGTTCGTCTGTTCTGGTGTGTGGATGTGAGTGTTTGTATATATCTATTTGTATTTTTGTGTTTGTATGTGTGTATGAGGGTGTATGTATGTATGTGCAGGTGGGTGGTGTAGGTGTCTGTGTACATGGGAACGGGTGCGAATTTTTGAATATGTGCAGGAGTGAGAGTGTGCATGAGGGTGTGTGTTTCTGTAGGTTTGAGTATGTGAGTGGTTATATATGTGAGGTTTATGGTTGTGAGTTTTTCTTAGTGAGTATATATGTGTTTACATGATGTGAGCGTGTGTAAGTGTGTATGATAGTGTGTGGGAGTGTGTAGGTGTGAGTGTGAGGGGGATGGTGTGAGTACGTGTGTGAATGTGTGTACCCATGTATGATTGTTGATGTTTGTGAGTGTGTGTGACTGCATGTGTGTGTGTGAGTGTGTCTATGTAGGTGAGTGTTTGAGACTGTGTGTGTGAGTGCATGTGTGGGTGAGTGTGAGTGCGAGTGAGTCTTGGAGCGTGTGTATGTGTGTGGCGGCTGTTTGTGTATATCTATGTGTGTTTGCGTGTGTTTGTATGTGTATGAGTGTGAGTGAGTTTTTGGGTGCAGTTGATAAATGAGTAAGTTAACCCAAGCATTGGTGGCCCATGCCTTGCTTCTTAGGCATTAGGAATGCTGACTTTAGCAGCATTGTTTGTGGAGACTAGCCTAGAAATCAAATCTCACCATATAAAATAACATGGATCTGTCCCACACCTTTCATTCCCGCAATGGGATGCTGAGATTTGCAGGCGAGCAGTTGTAGGCCACCACGTTCAAAAAAATTGCCAACGGAGGAAAAATGAAACTGGGCAAGGTGGTCAAAGACTGTTTTCCGAGCAAATGTAGAAAGCTGAAATTTCGGGGTTTGTGGTGTCAGACTGCATATGTGTGTGTGTGTGTGCGCATGCGTTGGTGTGAGTTTGAGTAAGTGTGTGAGTCTGTGAATGTAAGTGTGTGTGTTCAAGTGTGGGTGAGTGTGTGAGTGTGAGTGTGTGTATTTGTGTGTTTATTTGTGTGAGACTATTTTTGAGTGAGTGTGAACATGTGAGTGCGTTTGTGTGTACATGTGTATTTGAGTGTGAGTTTGAGTGGGTGTGTGTTCTTTTACATTAATGTGTTGACATCTGGGTATTCACGTGGGAGTGAGAATGTATGTGTGTTTATGTGTGAGGGTGTTTTTTGGTAGGTGTGTGGATGGGAAAGTAGGGGCATGTGTGTGTGTTATTTGTTGGTGTCTTCACATGTGTGTGTTAAACTTCGTGTATATCTATGTGTGTTTGAGTGTTCGTGTGTATGAGAGAATATGTGTTTGGGCATGTGTCTGTGTGCATGTCTCTGTGTGTGCATTTGTGAGTGTGTGTGAGTGAGTGTGTGCATGCGGGTGAGTGTTTCTGTAGGAGTGAAGGTATAAGTGTGCATATATGTGAGATTTCAGGAGTGTGTGATTGTGTGTCAGTCAGTGTGTCTGGGTGAACATGTTGTGAATGTGTGTGGGGGTATGATTGTGTGTCTGTGTGAGTGTATATATGGGTACGTGTTGTGAGTGTGTGCGGGAGTGTGTATGACAGTGTTTGGGAGGGTATGTGTCCGTGTATGTCAGGCTGAAGCTGTGAGTTGTGTGTAAGTTTGTGAGTGTAACTGTAGGTGAGTGTGTAATTGTCATTGAGTGATTCTGTCAGTGTGTGCCTGTGTATGAGTTTGTTTGCTTGTTTGTGGGTGTGTGCCTGTGTATTTGAATTTGGGCCTGATTGTGTATTTTTGTGTCCCTGTGAGAAATAGTTTGCATGTGTATGGGAATATGTGTGTAAGTATGTGTATTTGTGTGTTGTGTGTGAGGGTGTGAGAGTGTGTGAGAATGTGCATGTGTGTGTGAGTGAGTGTCATTGGGTTTAGGTCTGAGTGTGAGTGGATATTTGTTGCCGGTGTGTAAGTCTCAGGGTGTCTATGTGTGTGAGTGTGTTGACTTCTCGTTGGTGAGTATGACAGTGAGTGTATCTTTGTATGTTTGTGTTAGTTGGGTGTACTCAGGTGTGTTTGCTATGCCTGTGTGCATGTACATGTGTGTGTGTGAGGGAGAGTGTGTGAGTGTTTTATTGTGAAGGTGATTATGTGTGAATGAGAGCTGGCATCTCTGCATGTGTGTTTTTGTGTGCAAGTGTGTATGTTTGTGAGTGTGTATTTGTGTGTGTCTGATTTTGAGCCTACTTTTGAGTGTGAGAGTGAATATTGGAGTGCATTTGTGTGTGCATGTGCATTTGAAAGGGATTTTCTACTTTGTGTGTGTGAAAGTAGGAGTGAATGTGATTGTGGGTGACTGTGTGTGTTGTAGTGTGCAGGTGTGTGAGTATGTGCAGGTGTGTGTGACTGAGTGTGTTTGGATTGGCGTGTGAATGCTCATTTGGGTGCAGGTGTGGGAATTGGTGTCCAAGAGATTGTGTTAGCGTGTTCAGGTGTGTGATTGATGTAGAGGGGTTATGTGGACGAGTAGGAGACTGAGTGTGTCTTCGTATGTTAGTGTTCTTGCTTGTGTGTATTCACGTGTATGTGAGTACACGAGTGTGTTTGTATGTGTGAGGGTGTTTTTAGGTGTTTGTGAATGTGACTGCAGGTGTATGTGTGTGTGATGGCTTGTTCGTCTGTTCCGGTGTGTGGATGTGAGTGTTTGAATATATCTATTGGTGTTTTTGTGTTTGTATGTGTGTATGAGGGTGTATGTATGTATGTGCAGGTGGGTGGCGTAGGTGTCCGTGTACATGGGTACGTGTGTGAATTTTTGAATATGTGCAGGAGTGAGAGTGTGCATGAGGGTGTGTGTTTCTGTAGGTTTGAGTATGTGAGTGGTTATATATGTGAGGTTTATGGTTGTGAGTTTTTCTTAGTGAGTATATATGTGTTTACATGATGTGAGCGTGTGTAAGTGTGTATGATAGTGTGTGGGAGTGTGTAGGTGTGAGTGTGAGGGGGATGGTGTGAGTACGTGTGTGAATGTGTGTACACGTGTATGATTGTTGATGTTTGTGAGTGTGTGTGACTGCATGTGTGTGTGTGAGTGTGTCTATGTAGGTGAGTGTTTGAGACTGTGTGTGTGAGTGCATGTGTGGGTGAGTGTGAGTGCGAGTGTGTCTTGGAGCGTGTGTATGTGTGTGGGCGCTGTTTGTGTATATCTATGTGTGTTTGTATGTGTATGAGTGTGAGTGAGTTTTTGGGTGCAGTTGATAAATGACTAAGTTAACCCAAGCATTGGTGGCCCATGCCTTGCTTCTTAGGCATTAGGAATGCTGTGTTTACCAGCATTGTTTGTGGAGACTAGCCTAGAAATCAAATCTCACCATGAAAAATAAGCTGGATCTGTTCCACACCTTTCATTCCAGCAATGGGATGCTGAGATTAGCAGGCGAGCAGTTGTAGGCCACCACGTTCAAAAAAATTGCCAACGGAGGGAAAATGAAACTGGAAAAGGTGTGTCAAAGACTGTTTTCCAACCTAATGTAGAAAGCTGAAATTTGGGGGATTGTGGTGTCAGATTGTGTATGTGTGTGTGTGTGTGTGTGCGTCTGTGTGCATGTGTGTGTGTGAGTTTGAGTAAGTGTGTGAGTCTGTGAATGTAAGTGTGTGTGTTCCAGTGTGGGTGAGTGTGTGTGTGTCTGACTGTGTGTATTTGTGTGTTTATTTGTGTGCGTCAATTTTTGAGTGAGTGTGAAGGTGTGAGTGCGTCTGTGTGTACATGTGTATTGGAAGGTGAGTTTGAGTGGGTGTGTGTTCTTTTACGTTAATGTGTTGACATCTGGGTATTCACGTGGGAGTGAGAATGTATGTGTGTGTCTGTGTGAGGGTGTTTTTGGCTGGGTGTGTGAATGTGAAAGTAGGGGCATGTGTGTGTGTTTGCTTGTTTGTGTTCACGTTTGTGTTACTGTTTATGTATATCTATATGTGTTTGTATGGGTCAATGAGAGTGTGTGTATGTGTGTTTGTGCATGTGTCTGTGTACTTGTGTAAGAGTGTGAAATTGTGAATGTGTGTGAGTGAATGTGTGCATGCAGGTGTGTGTTTCTGTATGACTGATTGTATGAGTGTGCACCTAGGTGAGTGTTTATGTCTGTGAGTGTGATTGTGAGTCAGCCTGTGTGAGTTTCTGTGTGTATGTGTTGTGAGAGTTTGTGTTTGGTGGTGTGTTTTTGAGTCAGTGTGTGAGTGTATATGTGGGTACTTGTGAGTAAGTGTGGGAGTGTGCATGACGGTGTGTGGGAGAGAATGTGTGAGAGTATACGAGGCTGAAGGTGTGAGTGAGTGTGTGAATGTGTGTACATGTGTTTGTTGGTAGGTGTTTGTTTGTCTGACTGATTTTGTGTGTGTGTTTCTGTGAGTGAGAGTGGGAAAGTTGTAGGTGTGTACATGTGTGTGAGTGTGAAAATGTGTGTGAGTGTGTGAGTTGTGTGTAAGTGTGTGTTTCTGTAAGTGAGGGTTTAATTGTAATTGGATGATTCTGTGAGTTTGTGTGTAAATGAGTGTGTGTGCTTGTTTGTGGTTGTGAGCCTGTGTATTTGAATTTGTGTATGATTGTGTATTTTTGTGTCTCTGTGTGAGACAGTTTGCATGTGTATGGGCATATGTGTGTAAGTATGTTTTTCTGTGTTGTGTGTGAGTGTGTGTGAGAATGTGCAGGTGTGTGTGGTGAGTGAAAGTGTGTTTGGGTCAGAGTGTGAGTGGGTGTTCGGTGCAGGTGTGTGAGTGTGTGTCTGTGAGTGTGCTGAGATTATTTTTGTGAGTATAACAGTGAGTCTGTGTCTTCGTTTGTTTGTGTTAGTTGAGTGTATTCAGGTGTGTTTGGTATGCCTGTGTGGATGTACATGTGTGTGTGTGTGAGGGTGAAAGTGTGAGTGGTTTTTTTTGTGTGTGATCATGTGTGAGTGAGAGCTGGCATCTGTGTATGTGTGTTTTAGTTTGTGGTTCTGTAGGTTTGTGAGTGTGACTTTGTGTGTGTGTTTGTGTGTGAGTCTATTTTGGAGTGTGAGTGTGAATATGGGAGCGCATTTGTGTGTCCATGTGTATTTGAAAGGGATTTTCTTCTTAGTGTGTGTGAAAGTAGGAGTGAATGTGATTGTGGGTGACTGTGTGTGTTGTAGTGTGCAGGTGTGTGAGTATGTGCAGGTGTGTGTGACTGAGTGTGTTTGGATTGGCGTGTGAATGCTCATTTGGGTGCAGGTGTGGGAATTTGTGTCCAAGAGATTGTGTTAATGTGTTCAGGTGTGTGATTGATGTGGAGGGGTTATGTGGACGAGTAGGAGACTGAGTATGTCTTCGTATGTTAGAGTTCTTGCTTGTGTGTATTCACGTGTATGTGAGTACACGAGTGTGTTTGTATGTGTGAGGGTGTTTTTAGGAGTTTGTGAATGTGACTGCAGGTGTATGTGTGTGTGATGGCTTGTTCGTCTGTTCTGGTGTGTGGATGTGAGTGTTTGTATATATCTATTTGTATTTTTGTGTTTGTATGTGTGTATGAGGGTGTATGTATGTATGTGCAGGTGGGTGGTGTAGGTGTCCGTGTACATGGGAACGGGTGTGAATTTTTGAATATGTGCAGGAGTGAGAGTGTGCATGAGGGTGTGTGTTTCTGTAGGTTTGAGTATGTGAGTGGTTATATATGTGAGGTTTATGGTTGTGAGTTTTTCTTAGTGAGTATATATGTGTTTACATGATGTGAGCGTGTGTAAGTGTGTATGATAGTGTGTGGGAGTGTGTAGGTGTGAGTGTGAGTGGGATGGTGTGAGTACGTGTGTGAATGTGTGTACCCATGTATGATTGTTGATGTTTGTGAGTGTGTGTGACTGCATGTGTGTGTGTGAGTGTGTCTATGTAGGTGAGTGTTTGAGACTGTGTGTGTGAGTGCATGTGTGGGTGAGTGTGAGTGCGAGTGAGTCTTGGAGCGTGTGTATGTGTGTGGCGGCTGTTTGTGTATATCTATGTGTGTTTGCGTGTGTTTGTATGTGTATGAGTGTGAGTGAGTTTTTGGGTGCAGTTGATAAATGAGTAAGTTAACCCAAGCATTGGTGGCCCATGCCTTGCTTCTTAGGCATTAGGAATGCTGACTTTAGCAGCATTGTTTGTGGAGACTAGCCTAGAAATCAAATCTCACCATATAAAATAACATGGATCTGTCCCACACCTTTCATTCCCGCAATGGGATGCTGAGATTTGCAGGCGAGCAGTTGTAGGCCACCACGTTCAAAAAAATTGCCAACGGAGGAAAAATGAAACTGGGCAAGGTGGTCAAAGACTGTTTTCCGAGCAAATGTAGAAAGCTGAAATTTCGGGGTTTGTGGTGTCAGACTGCATATGTGTGTGTGTGTGTGCGCATGCGTTGGTGTGAGTTTGAGTAAGTGTGTGAGTCTGTGAATGTAAGTGTGTGTGTTCAAGTGTGGGTGAGTGTGTGAGTGTGAGTGTGTGTACTTGTGTGTTTATTTGTGTGAGACTATTTTTGAGTGAGTGTGAACATGTGAGTGCGTTTGTGTGTACATGTGTATTTGAGTGTGAGTTTGAGTGGGTGTGTGTTCTTTTACATTAATGTGTTGACATCTGGGTATTCACGTGGGAGTGAGAATGTATGTGTGTTTATGTGTGAGGGTGTTTTTTGGTAAGTGTGTGGATGGGAAAGTAGGGGCATGTGTGTGTGTTATTTGTTTGTGTCTTCACATGTGTGTGTTAAACTTCGTGTATATCTATGTGTGTTTGAGTGTTCGTGTGTATGAGAGAATATGTGTTTGGGCATGTGTCTGTGTGCATGTCTCTGTGTGTGCATTTGTGAGTGTGTGTGAGTGAGTGTGTGCATGCGGGTGAGTGTTTCTGTAGGAGTGAAGGTATAAGTGTGCATATATGTGAGATTTCAGGAGTGTGTGATTGTGTGTCAGTCAGTGTGTCTGGGTGAACATGTTGTGAATGTGTGTGGGGGTATGATTGTGTGTCTGTGTGAGTGTATATATGGGTACGTGTTGTGAGTGTGTGTGGGAGTGTGTATGACAGTGTTTGGGAGAGTATGTGTCCGTGTATGTCAGGCTGAAGCTGTGAGTTGTGTGTAAGTTTGTGAGTGTAACTGTAGGTGAGTGTGTAATTGTCATTGAGTGATTCTGTCAGTGTGTGCCTGTGTATGAGTTTGTTTGCTTGTTTGTGGGTGTGTGCCTGTGTATTTGAATTTGGGCCTGATTGTGTATTTTTGTGTCCCTGTGGGAAATAGTTTGCATGTGTATGGGAATATGTGTGTAAGTATGTGTATTTGTGTGTTGTGTGTGAGTGTGTGAGAGTGTGTGAGAATGTGCATGTGTGTGTGAGTGAGTGTCATTGGGTTTAGGTCTGAGTGTGAGTGGATATTTGTTGCCGGTGTGTAAGTCTCAGGGTGTCTATGTGTGTGAGTGTGTTGACTTCTCGTTGGTGAGTATGACAGTGAGTGTATCTTTGTATGTTTGTGTTAGTTGGGTGTACTCAGGTGTGTTTGCTATGCCTGTGTGCATGTACATGTGTGTGTGTGAGGGAGAGTGTGTGAGTGTTTTATTGTGAAGGTGATTATGTGTGAATGAGAGCTGGCATCTCTGCATGTGTGTTTTTGTGTGCAAGTGTGTGTATGTTTGTGAGTGTGTATTTGTGTGTGTCTGATTTTGAGCCTACTTTTGAGTGTGAGAGTGAATATTGGAGTGCATTTGTGTGTGCATGTGCATTTGAAAGGGATTTTCTACTTTGTGTGTGTGAAAGTAGGAGTGAATGTGATTGTGGGTGACTGTGTGTGTTGTAGTGTGCAGGTGTGTGAGTATGTGCAGGTGTGTGTGACTGAGTGTGTTTGGATTGGCGTGTGAATGCTCATTTGGGTGCAGGTGTGGGAATTGGTGTCCAAGAGATTGTGTTAGCGTGTTCAGGTGTGTGATTGATGTAGAGGGGTTATGTGGACGAGTAGGAGACTGAGTGTGTCTTCGTATGTTAGTGTTCTTGCTTGTGTGTATTCACGTGTATGTGAGTACATGAGTGTGTTTGTATGTGTGAGGGTGTTTTTAGGTGTTTGTGAATGTGACTGCAGGTGTATGTGTGTGTGATGGCTTGTTCGTCTGTTCCGGTGTGTGGATGTGAGTGTTTGAATATATCTATTGGTGTTTTTGTGTTTGTATGTGTGTATGAGGGTGTATGTATGTATGTGCAGGTGGGTGGCGTAGGTGTCCGTGTACATGGGTACGTGTGTGAATTTTTGAATATGTGCAGGAGTGAGAGTGTGCATGAGGGTGTGTGTTTCTGTAGGTTTGAGTATGTGAGTGGTTATATATGTGAGGTTTATGGTTGTGAGTTTTTCTTAGTGAGTATATATGTGTTTACATGATGTGAGCGTGTGTAAGTGTGTATGATAGTGTGTGGGAGTGTGTAGGTGTGAGTGTGAGGGGGATGGTGTGAGTACGTGTGTGAATGTGTGTACACGTGTATGATTGTTGATGTTTGTGAGTGTGTGTGACTGCATGTGTGTGTGTGAGTGTGTCTATGTAGGTGAGTGTTTGAGACTGTGTGTGTGAGTGCATGTGTGGGTGAGTGTGAGTGCGAGTGTGTCTTGGAGCGTGTGTATGTGTGTGGGCGCTGTTTGTGTATATCTATGTGTGTTTGTATGTGTATGAGTGTGAGTGAGTTTTTGGGTGCAGTTGATAAATGACTAAGTTAACCCAAGCATTGGTGGCCCATGCCTTGCTTCTTAGGCATTAGGAATGCTGTGTTTACCAGCATTGTTTGTGGAGACTAGCCTAGAAATCAAATCTCACCATGAAAAATAAGCTGGATCTGTTCCACACCTTTCATTCCAGCAATGGGATGCTGAGATTAGCAGGCGAGCAGTTGTAGGCCACCACGTTCAAAAAAATTGCCAACGGAGGGAAAATGAAACTGGAAAAGGTGTGTCAAAGACTGTTTTCCAACCTAATGTAGAAAGCTGAAATTTGGGGGATTGTGGTGTCAGATTGTGTATGTGTGTGTGTGTGTGTGTGTGCGTCTGTGTGCATGTGTGTGTGTGAGTTTGAGTAAGTGTGTGAGTCTGTGAATGTAAGTGTGTGTGTTCCAGTGTGGGTGAGTGTGTGTGTGTCTGACTGTGTGTATTTGTGTGTTTATTTGTGTGCGTCTATTTTTGAGTGAGTGTGAAGGTGTGAGTGCGTCTGTGTGTACATGTGTATTGGAAGGTGAGTTTGAGTGGGTGTGTGTTCTTTTACGTTAATGTGTTGACATCTGGGTATTCACGTGGGAGTGAGAATGTATGTGTGTGTCTGTGTGAGGGTGTTTTTGGCTGGGTGTGTGAATGTGAAAGTAGGGGCATGTGTGTGTGTTTGCTTGTTTGTGTTCACGTTTGTGTTACTGTTTATGTATATCTATATGTGTTTGTATGGGTCAATGAGAGTGTGTGTATGTGTGTTTGTGCATGTGTCTGTACTTGTGTAAGAGTGTGAAATTGTGAATGTGTGTGAGTGAATGTGTGCATGCAGGTGTGTGTTTCTGTATGACTGATTGTATGAGTGTGCACCTAGGTGAGTGTTTATGTCTGTGAGTGTGATTGTGAGTCAGCCTGTGTGAGTTTCTGTGTGTATGTGTTGTGAGAGTTTGTGTTTGGTGGTGTGTTTTTGAGTCAGTGTGTGAGTGTATATGTGGGTACTTGTGAGTAAGTGTGGGAGTGTGCATGACGGTGTGTGGGAGAGAATGTGTGAGAGTATACGAGGCTGAAGGTGTGAGTGAGTGTGTGAATGTGTGTACATGTGTTTGTTGGTAGGTGTTTGTTTGTCTGACTGATTTTGTGTGTGTGTTTCTGTGAGTGAGAGTGGGAAAGTTGTAGGTGTGTACATGTGTGTGAGTGTGAAAATGTGTGTGAGTGTGTGAGTTGTGTGTAAGTGTGTGTTTCTGTAAGTGAGGGTTTAATTGTAATTGGATGATTCTGTGAGTTTCTGTGTAAATGAGTGTGTGTGCTTGTTTGTGGTTGTGAGCCTGTGCATTTGAATTTGTGTATGATTGTGTATTTTTGTGTCTCTGTGTGAGACAGTTTGCATGTGTATGGGCATATGTGTGTAAGTATGTTTATCTGTGTTGTGTGTGAGTGTGTGTGAGAATGTGCAGGTGTGTGTGGTGAGTGATGTGAGCGATGTGAGCATGTGTAAGTGTGTATGATAGTGTGTGGGAGTGTGTAGGTGTGAGTGTGAGGGGGATGGTGTGAGTACGTGTGTGAATGTGTGTACACGTGTATGATTGTTGATGTTTGTGAGTGTGTGTGACTGCATGTGTGTGTGTGAGTGTGTCTATGTAGGTGAGTGTTTGAGACTGTGTGTGTGAGTGCATGTGTGGGTGAGTGTGAGTGCGAGTGTGTCTTGGAGCGTGTGTATGTGTGTGGGCGCTGTTTGTGTATATCTATGTGTGTTTGTATGTGTATGAGTGTGAGTGAGTTTTTGCGTGCAGTTGATAAATGAGTAAGTTAACCCAAGCATTGGTGGCCCATGCCTTGCTTCTTAGGCATTAGGAATGCTGTGTTTACCAGCATTGTTTGTGGAGACTAGCCTAGAAATCAAATCTCACCATGAAAAATAATCTGGATCTGTTCCACACCTTTCATTCCAGCAATGGGATGCTGAGATTAGCAGGCGAGCAGTTGTAGGCCACCACGTTCAAAAAAATTGCCAACGGAGGGAAAATGAAACTGGAAAAGGTGTGTCAAAGACTGTTTTCCAACCAAATGTAGAAAGCTGAAATTTGGGGGATTGTGGTGTCAGATTGTGTATGTGTGTGTGTGTGTGTGTGTGTGCGTCTGTGTGCATGTGTGTGTGAGTTTGAGTAAGTGTGTGAGTCTGTGAATGTAAGTGTGTGTGTTCCAGTGTGGGTGAGTGTGTGAGTGTGTCTGACTGTGTGTATTTGTGTGTTTATTTGTGTGTGTCTATTTTTGAGTGAGTGTGAAGGTGTGAGTGCGTCTGTGTGTACATGTGTATTGGAAGGTGAGTTTGAGTGGGTGTGTGTTCTTTTACGTTAATGTGTTGACATCTGGGTATTCACGTGGGAGTGAGAATGTATGTGTGTGTCTGTGTGAGGGTGTTTTTGGCTGGGTGTGTGAATGTGAAAGTAGGGGCATGTGTGTGTGTTTGCTTGTTTGTGTTCACGTTTGTGTTACTGTTTATGTATATCTATATGTGTTTGTATGGGTCAATGAGAGTGTGTGTATGTGTGTTTGTGCATGTGTCTGTGTACTTGTGTAAGAGTGTGAAATTGTGAATGTGTGTGAGTGAATGTGTTCATGCAGGTGTGTGTTTCTGTATGACTGTATGAGTGTGCACCTAGGTGAATGTTTATGTCTGTGAGTGTGATTGTGAGTCAGCCTGTGTGAGTTTCTGTGTGTATGTGTTGTGAGAGTTTGTGTTTGGTGGTGTGTTTTTGAGTCAGTGTGTGAGTGTATATGTGGGTACTTGTGAGTAAGTGTGGGAGTGTGCATGACGGTGTGTGGGAGAGAATGTGTGAGAGTATACGAGGCTGAAGGTGTGAGTGAGTGTGTGAATGTGTGTACATGTGTTTGTTGGTAGGTGTTTGTTTGTCTGACTGATTTTGTGTGTGTGTTTCTGTGAGTGAGAGTGGGAAAGTTGTAGGTGTGTACATGTGTGTGAGTGTGAAAATGTGTGTGAGTGTGTGAGTTGTGTGTAAGTGTGTGTTTCTGTAAGTGAGGGTTTAATTGTAATTGGATGATTCTGTGAGTTTGTGTGTAAATGAGTGTGTGTGCTTGTTTGTGGTTGTGAGCCTGTGTATTTGAATTTGTGTATGATTGTGTATTTTTGTGTCTCTGTGTGAGACAGTTTGCATGTGTATGGGCATATGTGTGTAAGTATGTTTTTCTGTGTTGTGTGTGAGTGTGTGTGAGAATGTGCAGGTGTGTGTGGTGAGTGAAAGTGTGTTTGGGTCAGAGTGTGAGTGGGTGTTCGGTGCAGGTGTGTGAGTGTGTGTCTGTGAGTGTGCTGAGATTATTTTTGTGAGTATAACAGTGAGTCTGTGTCTTCGTTTGTTTGTGTTAGTTGAGTGTATTCAGGTGTGTTTGGTATGCCTGTGTGGATGTACATGTGTGTGTGTGTGAGGGTGAGAGTGTGAGTGGTTTTTTTTGTGTGTGATCATGTGTGAGTGAGAGCTGGCATCTGTGTATGTGTGTTTTAGTTTGTGGTTCTGTAGGTTTGTGAGTGTGACTTTGTGTGTGTGTTTGTGTGTGAGTCTATTTTGGAGTGTGAGTGTGAATATGGGAGCGCATTTGTGTGTCCATGTGTATTTGAAAGGGATTTTCTTCTTAGTGTGTGTGAAAGTAGGAGTGAATGTGATTGTGGGTGACTGTGTGTGTTGTAGTGTGCAGGTGTGTGAGTATGTGCAGGTGTGTGTGACTGAGTGTGTTTGGATTGGCGTGTGAATGCTCATTTGGGTGCAGGTGTGGGAATTTGTGTCCAAGAGATTGTGTTAATGTGTTCAGGTGTGTGATTGATGTGGAGGGGTTATGTGGACGAGTAGGAGTCTGAGTATGTCTTCGTATGTTAGAGTTCTTGCTTGTGTGTATTCACGTGTATGTGAGTACACGAGTGTGTTTGTATGTGTGAGGGTGTTTTTAGGAGTTTGTGAATGTGACTGCAGGTGTATGTGTGTGTGATGGCTTGTTCGTCTGTTCTGGTGTGTGGATGTGAGTGTTTGTATATATCTATTTGTATTTTTGTGTTTGTATGTGTGTATGAGGGTGTATGTATGTATGTGCAGGTGGGTGGCGTAGGTGTCCGTGTACATGGGTACGTGTGTGAATTTTTGAATATGTGCAGGAGTGAGAGTGTGCATGAGGGTGTGTGTTTCTGTAGGTTTGAGTATGTGAGTGGTTATATATGTGAGGTTTATGGTTGTGAGTTTTTCTTAGTGAGTATATATGTGTTTACATGATGTGAGCGTGTGTAAGTGTGTATGATAGTGTGTGGGAGTGTGTAGGTGTGAGTGTGAGGGGGATGGTGTGAGTACGTGTGTGAATGTGTGTACCCATGTATGATTGTTGATGTTTGTGAGTGTGTGTGACTGCATGTGTGTGTGTGAGTGTGTCTATGTAGGTGAGTGTTTGAGACTGTGTGTGTGAGTGCATGTGTGGGTGAGTGTGAGTGCGAGTGAGTCTTGGAGCGTGTGTATGTGTGTGGCGGCTGTTTGTGTATATCTATGTGTGTTTGCGTGTGTTTGTATGTGTATGAGTGTGAGTGAGTTTTTGGGTGCAGTTGATAAATGAGTAAGTTAACCCAAGCATTGGTGGCCCATGCCTTGCTTCTTAGGCATTAGGAATGCTGACTTTAGCAGCATTGTTTGTGGAGACTAGCCTAGAAATCAAATCTCACCATATAAAATAACATGGATCTGTCCCACACCTTTCATTCCCGCAATGGGATGCTGAGATTTGCAGGCGAGCAGTTGTAGGCCACCACGTTCAAAAAAATTGCCAACGGAGGAAAAATGAAACTGGGCAAGGTGGTCAAAGACTGTTTTCCGAGCAAATGTAGAAAGCTGAAATTTCGGGGTTTGTGGTGTCAGACTGCATATGTGTGTGTGTGTGTGCGCATGCGTTGGTGTGAGTTTGAGTAAGTGTGTGAGTCTGTGAATGTAAGTGTGTGTGTTCAAGTGTGGGTGAGTGTGTGAGTGTGAGTGTGTGTATTTGTGTGTTTATTTGTGTGAGACTATTTTTGAGTGAGTGTGAACATGTGAGTGCGTTTGTGTGTACATGTGTATTTGAGTGTGAGTTTGAGTGGGTGTGTGTTCTTTTACATTAATGTGTTGACATCTGGGTATTCACGTGGGAGTGAGAATGTATGTGTGTTTATGTGTGAGGGTGTTTTTTGGTAGGTGTGTGGATGGGAAAGTAGGGGCATGTGTGTGTGTTATTTGTTTGTGTCTTCACATGTGTGTGTTAAACTTCGTGTATATCTATGTGTGTTTGAGTGTTCGTGTGTATGAGAGAATATGTGTTTGGGCATGTGTCTGTGTGCATGTCTCTGTGTGTGCATTTGTGAGTGTGTGTGAGTGAGTGTCATTGGGTTTAGGTCTGAGTGTGAGTGGATATTTGTTGCGGGTGTGTAAGTCTCAGGGTGTCTATGTGTGTGAGTGTGTTGACTTCTCGTTGGTGAGTATGACAGTGAGTGTATCTTTGTATGTTTGTGTTAGTTGGGTGTACTCAGGTGTGTTTGCTATGCCTGTGTGCATGTACATGTGTGTGTGTGAGGGAGAGTGTGTGAGTGTTTTATTGTGAAGGTGATTATGTGTGAATGAGAGCTGGCATCTCTGCATGTGTGTTTTTGTGTGCAAGTGTGTATGTTTGTGAGTGTGTATTTGTGTGTGTCTGATTTTGAGCCTACTTTTGAGTGTGAGAGTGAATATTGGAGTGCATTTGTGTGTGCATGTGCATTTGAAAGGGATTTTCTACTTTGTGTGTGTGAAAGTAGGAGTGAATGTGATTGTGGGTGACTGTGTGTGTTGTAGTGTGCAGGTGTGTGAGTATGTGCAGGTGTGTGTGACTGAGTGTGTTTGGATTGGCGTGTGAATGCTCATTTGGGTGCAGGTGTGGGAATTGGTGTCCAAGAGATTGTGTTAGCGTGTTCAGGTGTGTGATTGATGTAGAGGGGTTATGTGGACGAGTAGGAGACTGAGTGTGTCTTCGTATGTTAGTGTGCTTGCTTGTGTGTATTCACGTGTATGTGAGTACTCAAGTGTGTTTGTATGTGTGAGGGTGTTTTTAGGTGTTTGTGAATGTGACTGCAGGTGTATGTGTGTGTGATGGCTTGTTCGTCTGTTCCGGTGTGTGGATGTGAGTGTTTGAATATATCTATTGGTGTTTTTGTGTTTGTATGTGTGTATGAGGGTGTATGTATGTATGTGCAGGTGGGTGGCGTAGGTGTCCGTGTACATGGGTACGTGTGTGAATTTTTGAATATGTGCAGGAGTGAGAGTGTGCATGAGGGTGTGTGTTTCTGTAGGTTTGAGTATGTGAGTGGTTATATATGTGAGGTTTATGGTTGTGAGTTTTTCTTAGTGAGTATATATGTGTTTACATGATGTGAGCGTGTGTAAGTGTGTATGATAGTGTGTGGGAGTGTGTAGGTGTGAGTGTGAGGGGGATGGTGTGAGTACGTGTGTGAATGTGTGTACACGTGTATGATTGTTGATGTTTGTGAGTGTGTGTGACTGCATGTGTGTGTGTGAGTGTGTCTATGTAGGTGAGTGTTTGAGACTGTGTGTGTGAGTGCATGTGTGGGTGAGTGTGAGTGCGAGTGTGTCTTGGAGCGTGTGTATGTGTGTGGGCGCTGTTTGTGTATATCTATGTGTGTTTGTATGTGTATGAGTGTGAGTGAGTTTTTGGGTGCAGTTGATAAATGACTAAGTTAACCCAAGCATTGGTGGCCCATGCCTTGCTTCTTAGGCATTAGGAATGCTGTGTTTACCAGCATTGTTTGTGGAGACTAGCCTAGAAATCAAATCTCACCATGAAAAATAAGCTGGATCTGTTCCACACCTTTCATTCCAGCAATGGGATGCTGAGATTAGCAGGCGAGCAGTTGTAGGCCACCACGTTCAAAAAAATTGCCAACGGAGGGAAAATGAAACTGGAAAAGGTGTGTCAAAGACTGTTTTCCAACCTAATGTAGAAAGCTGAAATTTGGGGGATTGTGGTGTCAGATTGTGTATGTGTGTGTGTGTGTGTGTGTGTGCGTCTGTGTGCATGTGTGTGTGTGAGTTTGAGTAAGTGTGTGAGTCTGTGAATGTAAGTGTGTGTGTTCCAGTGTGGGTGAGTGTGTGTGTGTCTGACTGTGTGTATTTGTGTGTTTATTTGTGTGCGTCTATTTTTGAGTGAGTGTGAAGGTGTGAGTGCGTCTGTGTGTACATGTGTATTGGAAGGTGAGTTTGAGTGGGTGTGTGTTCTTTTACGTTAATGTGTTGACATCTGGGTATTCACGTGGGAGTGAGAATGTATGTGTGTGTCTGTGTGAGGGTGTTTTTGGCTGGGTGTGTGAATGTGAAAGTAGGGGCATGTGTGTGTGTTTGCTTGTTTGTGTTCACGTTTGTGTTACTGTTTATGTATATCTATATGTGTTTGTATGGGTCAATGAGAGTGTGTGTATGTGTGTTTGTGCATGTGTCTGTGTACTTGTGTAAGAGTGTGAATTTGTGAATGTGTGTGAGTGAATGTGTGCATGCAGGTGTGTGTTTCTGTATGACTGATTGTATGAGTGTGCACCTAGGTGAGTGTTTATGTCTGTGAGTGTGATTGTGAGTCAGCCTGTGTGAGTTTCTGTGTGTATGTGTTGTGAGAGTTTGTGTTTGGTGGTGTGTTTTTGAGTCAGTGTGTGAGTGTATATGTGGGTACTTGTGAGTAAGTGTGGGAGTGTGCATGACGGTGTGTGGGAGAGAATGTGTGAGAGTATACGAGGCTGAAGGTGTGAGTGAGTGTGTGAATGTGTGTACATGTGTTTGTTGGTAGGTGTTTGTTTGTCTGACTGATTTTGTGTGTGTGTTTCTGTGAGTGAGAGTGGGAAAGTTGTAGGTGTGTACATGTGTGTGAGTGTGAAAATGTGTGTGAGTGTGTGAGTTGTGTGTAAGTGTGTGTTTCTGTAAGTGAGGGTTTAATTGTAATTGGATGATTCTGTGAGTTTGTGTGTAAATGAGTGTGTGTGCTTGTTTGTGGTTGTGAGCCTGTGCATTTGAATTTGTGTATGATTGTGTATTTTTGTGTCTCTGTGTGAGACAGTTTGCATGTGTATGGGCATATGTGTGTAAGTATGTTTATCTGTGTTGTGTGTGAGTGTGTGTGAGAATGTGCAGGTGTGTGTGGTGAGTGATGTGAGCGATGTGAGCATGTGTAAGTGTGTATGATAGTGTGTGGGAGTGTGTAGGTGTGAGTGTGAGGGGGATGGTGTGAGTACGTGTGTGAATGTGTGTACACGTGTATGATTGTTGATGTTTGTGAGTGTGTGTGACTGCATGTGTGTGTGTGAGTGTGTCTATGTAGGTGAGTGTTTGAGACTGTGTGTGTGAGTGCATGTGTGGGTGAGTGTGAGTGCGAGTGTGTCTTGGAGCGTGTGTATGTGTGTGGGCGCTGTTTGTGTATATCTATGTGTGTTTGTATGTGTATGAGTGTGAGTGAGTTTTTGGGTGCAGTTGATAAATGACTAAGTTAACCCAAGCATTGGTGGCCCATGCCTTGCTTCTTAGGCATTAGGAATGCTGTGTTTACCAGCATTGTTTGTGGAGACTAGCCTAGAAATCAAATCTCACCATGAAAAATAAGCTGGATCTGTTCCACACCTTTCATTCCAGCAATGGGATGCTGAGATTAGCAGGCGAGCAGTTGTAGGCCACCACGTTCAAAAAAATTGCCAACGGAGGGAAAATGAAACTGGAAAAGGTGTGTCAAAGACTGTTTTCCAACCTAATGTAGAAAGCTGAAATTTGGGGGATTGTGGTGTCAGATTGTGTATGTGTGTGTGTGTGTGTGTGTGCGTCTGTGTGCATGTGTGTGTGTGAGTTTGAGTAAGTGTGTGAGTCTGTGAATGTAAGTGTGTGTGTTCCAGTGTGGGTGAGTGTGTGTGTGTCTGACTGTGTGTATTTGTGTGTTTATTTGTGTGCGTCTATTTTTGAGTGAGTGTGAAGGTGTGAGTGCGTCTGTGTGTACATGTGTATTGGAAGGTGAGTTTGAGTGGGTGTGTGTTCTTTTACGTTAATGTGTTGACATCTGGGTATTCACGTGGGAGTGAGAATGTATGTGTGTGTCTGTGTGAGGGTGTTTTTGGCTGGGTGTGTGAATGTGAAAGTAGGGGCATGTGTGTGTGTTTGCTTGTTTGTGTTCACGTTTGTGTTACTGTTTATGTATATCTATATGTGTTTGTATGGGTCAATGAGAGTGTGTGTATGTGTGTTTGTGCATGTGTCTGTGTACTTGTGTAAGAGTGTGAAATTGTGAATGTGTGTGAGTGAATGTGTGCATGCAGGTGTGTGTTTCTGTATGACTGATTGTATGAGTGTGCACCTAGGTGAGTGTTTATGTCTGTGAGTGTGATTGTGAGTCAGCCTGTGTGAGTTTCTGTGTGTATGTGTTGTGAGAGTTTGTGTTTGGTGGTGTGTTTTTGAGTCAGTGTGTGAGTGTATATGTGGGTACTTGTGAGTAAGTGTGGGAGTGTGCATGACGGTGTGTGGGAGAGAATGTGTGAGAGTATACGAGGCTGAAGGTGTGAGTGAGTGTGTGAATGTGTGTACATGTGTTTGTTGGTAGGTGTTTGTTTGTCTGACTGATTTTGTGTGTGTGTTTCTGTGAGTGAGAGTGGGAAAGTTGTAGGTGTGTACATGTGTGTGAGTGTGAAAATGTGTGTGAGTGTGTGAGTTGTGTGTAAGTGTGTGTTTCTGTAAGTGAGGGTTTAATTGTAATTGGATGATTCTGTGAGTTTGTGTGTAAATGAGTGTGTGTGCTTGTTTGTGGTTGTGAGCCTGTGCATTTGAATTTGTGTATGATTGTGTATTTTTGTGTCTCTGTGTGAGACAGTTTGCATGTGTATGGGCATATGTGTGTAAGTATGTTTATCTGTGTTGTGTGTGAGTGTGTGTGAGAATGTGCAGGTGTGTGTGGTGAGTGAAAGTGTGTTTGGGTCAGAGTGTGAGTGAGTGTTCGGTGCAGGTGTGTGTGTGTCTGTGAGTGTGCTGAGATTATTTTTGTGAGTATAACAGTGAGTCTGTGTCTTCGTTTGTTTGTGTTAGTTGAGTGTATTCAGGTGTGTTTGATACGCCTGTGTGGATGTACATGTGTGTGTGTGTGTGAGGGTGAGAGTGTGAGTGGTTTTTTTTGTGTGTGATCATGTGTGAGTGAGAGCTGGCATCTGTGTATGTGTGTTTTTGTTTGTGGTTCTGTAAGTTTGCGAGTTTGACTTTGTGTGTGTGTTTGTGTGTGAGTCTATTTTGGAGTGTGAGTGTGAATATGGGAGTGCATTTGTGTGTCCATGTGTATTTGAAAGGGATTTTCTTCTTAGTGTGTGTGAAAGTAGGAGTGAATGTGATTGTGGGTGACTGTGTGTGTTGTAGTGTGCAGGTGTGTGAGTATGTGCAGGTGTGTTTGACTGAGTGTGTTTGGATTGGCGTGTGAATGCTCATTTGGGTGCAGGTGTGGGAATTTGTGTCCAAGAGATTGTGTTAATGTGTTCAGGTGTGTGATTGATGTAGAGGGGTTATGTGGACGAGTAGGAGACTGAGTGTGTCTTCGTATGTTAGTGTTCTTACTTGGGTGTATTCATGTGTATGTGAGTACACGAGTGTGTTTGTATGTGTGAGGGTGTTTTTAGGAGTTTGTGAATGTGACTGCAGGTGTATGTGTGTGTGATGGCTTGTTCGTCTGTTCTGGTGTGTGGATGTGAGTGTTTGTATATATCTATTTGTATTTTTGTGTTTGTATGTGTGTATGAGGGTGTATGTATGTATGTGCAGGTGGGTGGCGTAGGTGTCCGTGTACATGGGAACGTGTGTGAATTTTTGAATATGTGCAGGAGTGAGAGTGTGCATGAGGGTGTGTGTTTCTGTAGGTTTGAGTATGTGAGTGGTTATATATGTGAGGTTTATGGGTGTGAGTTTTTCTTAGTGAGTATATATGTGTTTACATGATGTGAGCGTGGGTAAGTGTGTATGATAGTGTGTGGGAGTGTGTAGGTGTGAGTGTGAGGGGGATGGTGTGAGTACGTGTGTGAATGTGTGTACCCATGTATGATTGTTGATGTTTGTGAGTGTGTGTGACTGCATGTGTGTGTGTGAGTGTGTCTATGTAGGTGAGTGTTTGAGACTGTGTGTGTGAGTGCATGTGTGGGTGAGTGTGAGTGCGAGTGAGTCTTGGAGCGTGTGTATGTGTGTGGCGGCTGTTTGTGTATATCTATGTGTGTTTGCGTGTGTTTGTATGTGTATGAGTGTGAGTGACTTTTTGGGTGCAGTTGATAAATGAGTAAGTTAACCCAAGCATTGGTGGCCCATGCCTTGCTTCTTAGGCATTAGGAATGCTGACTTTAGCAGCATTGTTTGTGGAGACTAGCCTAGAAATCAAATCTCACCATATAAAATAACATGGATCTGTCCCACACCTTTCATTCCCGCAATGGGATGCTGAGATTTGCAGGCGAGCAGTTGTAGGCCACCACGTTCAAAAAAATTGCCAACGGAGAAAAAATGAAACTGGGCAAGGTGGTCAAAGACTGTTTTCCGAGCAAATGTAGAAAGCTGAAATTTCGGGGTTTGTGGTGTCAGACTGCATATGTGTGTGTGTGTGTGCGCATGCGTTGGTGTGAGTTTGAGTAAGTGTGTGAGTCTGTGAATGTAAGTGTGTGTGTTCAAGTGTGGGTGAGTGTGTGAGTGTGAGTGTGTGTATTTGTGTGTTTATTTGTGTGAGACTATTTTTGAGTGAGTGTGAACATGTGAGTGCGTTTGTGTGTACATGTGTATTTGAGTGTGAGTTTGAGTGGGTGTGTGTTCTTTTACATTAATGTGTTGACATCTGGGTATTCACGTGGGAGTGAGAATGTATGTGTGTTTATGTGTGAGGGTGTTTTTTGGTAGGTGTGTGGATGGGAAAGTAGGGGCATGTGTGTGTGTTATTTGTTTGTGTCTTCACATGTGTGTGTTAAACTTCGTGTATATCTATGTGTGTTTGAGTGTTCGTGTGTATGAGAGAATATGTGTTTGGGCATGTGTCTGTGTGCATGTCTCTGTGTGTGCATTTGTGAGTGTGTGTGAGTGAGTGTGTGCATGCGGGTGAGTGTTTCTGTAGGAGTGAAGGTATAAGTGTGCATATATGTGAGATTTCAGGAGTGTGTGATTGTGTGTCAGTCAGTGTGTCTGGGTGAACATGTTGTGAATGTGTGTGGGGGTATGATTGTGTGTCTGTGTGAGTGTATATATGGGTACGTGTTGTGAGTGTGTGCGGGAGTGTGTATGACAGTGTTTGGGAGAGTATGTGTCCGTGTATGTCAGGCTGAAGCTGTGAGTTGTGTGTAAGTTTGTGAGTGTAACTGTAGGTGAGTGTGTAATTGTCATTGAGTGATTCTGTCAGTGTGTGCCTGTGTATGAGTTTGTTTGCTTGTTTGTGGGTGTGTGCCTGTGTATTTGAATTTGGGCCTGATTGTGTATTTTTGTGTCCCTGTGGGAAATAGTTTGCATGTGTATGGGAATATGTGTGTAAGTATGTGTATTTGTGTGTTGTGTGTGAGTGTGTGAGAGTGTGTGAGAATGTGCATGTGTGTGTGAGTGAGTGTCATTGGGTTTAGGTCTGAGTGTGAGTGGATATTTGTTGCGGGTGTGTAAGTCTCAGGGTGTCTATGTGTGTGAGTGTGTTGACTTCTCGTTGGTGAGTATGACAGTGAGTGTATCTTTGTATGTTTGTGTTAGTTGGGTGTACTCAGGTGTGTTTGCTATGCCTGTGTGCATGTACATGTGTGTGTGTGAGGGAGAGTGTGTGAGTGTTTTATTGTGAAGGTGATTATGTGTGAATGAGAGCTGGCATCTCTGCATGTGTGTTTTTGTATGCAAGTGTGTATGTTTGTGAGTGTGTATTTGTGTGTGTCTGATTTTGAGCCTACTTTTGAGTGTGAGAGTGAATATTGGAGTGCATTTGTGTGTGCATGTGCATTTGAAAGGGATTTTCTACTTTGTGTGTGTGAAAGTAGAAGTGAATGTGATTGTGGGTGACTGTGTGTGTTGTAGTGTGCAGGTGTGTGAGTATGTGCAGGTGTGTGTGACTGAGTGTGTTTGGATTGGCGTGTGAATGCTCATTTGGGTGCAGGTGTGGGAATTGGTGTCCAAGAGATTGTGTTAGCGTGTTCAGGTGTGTGATTGATGTAGAGGGGTTATGTGGACGAGTAGGAGACTGAGTGTGTCTTCGTATGTTAGTGTTCTTGCTTGTGTGTATTCACGTGTATGTGAGTACACGAGTGTGTTTGTATGTGTGAGGGTGTTTTTAGGTGTTTGTGAATGTGACTGCAGGTGTATGTGTGTGTGATGGCTTGTTCGTCTGTTCCGGTGTGTGGATGTGAGTGTTTGAATATATCTATTGGTGTTTTTGTGTTTGTATGTGTGTATGAGGGTGTATGTATGTATGTGCAGGTGGGTGGCGTAGGTGTCCGTGTACATGGGTACGTGTGTGAATTTTTGAATATGTGCAGGAGTGAGAGTGTGCATGAGGGTGTGTGTTTCTGTAGGTTTGAGTATGTGAGTGGTTATATATGTGAGGTTTATGGTTGTGAGTTTTTCTTAGTGAGTATATATGTGTTTACATGATGTGAGCGTGTGTAAGTGTGTATGATAGTGTGTGGGAGTGTGTAGGTTTGAGTGTATGTGAGGGGGATGGTGTGAGTACGTGTGTGAATGTGTGTACACGTGTATGATTGTTGATGTTTGTGAGTGTGTGTGACTGCATGTGTGTGTGTGAGTGTGTCTATGTAGGTGAGTGTTTGAGACTGTGTGTGTGAGTGCATGTGTGGGTGAGTGTGAGTGCGAGTGTGTCTTGGAGCATGTGTATGTGTGTGGGCGCTGTTTGTGTATATCTATGTGTGTTTGTATGTGTATGAGTGTGAGTGAGTTTTTGGGTGCAGTTGATAAATGACTAAGTTAACCCAAGCATTGGTGGCCCATGCCTTGCTTCTTAGGCATTAGGAATGCTGTGTTTACCAGCATTGTTTGTGGAGACTAGCCTAGAAATCAAATCTCACCATGAAAAATAAGCTGGATCTGTTCCACACCTTTCATTCCAGCAATGGGATGCTGAGATTAGCAGGCGAGCAGTTGTAGGCCACCACGTTCAAAAAAATTGCCAACGGAGGGAAAATGAAACTGGAAAAGGTGTGTCAAAGACTGTTTTCCAACCTAATGTAGAAAGCTGAAATTTGGGGGATTGTGGTGTCAGATTGTGTATGTGTGTGTGTGTGTGTGTGTGTGTGCGTCTGTGTGCATGTGTGTGTGTGAGTTTGAGTAAGTGTGTGAGTCTGTGAATGTAAGTGTGTGTGTTCCAGTGTGGGTGAGTGTGTGTGTGTCTGACTGTGTGTATTTGTGTGTTTATTTGTGTGCGTCTATTTTTGAGTGAGTGTGAAGGTGTGAGTGCGTCTGTGTGTCCATGTGTATTGGAAGGTGAGTTTGAGTGGGTGTGTGTTCTTTTACGTTAATGTGTTGACATCTGGGTATTCACGTGGGAGTGAGAATGTATGTGTGTGTCTGTGTGAGGGTGTTTTTGGCTGGGTGTGTGAATGTGAAAGTAGGGGCATGTGTGTGTGTTTGCTTGTTTGTGTTCACGTTTGTGTTACTGTTTATGTATATCTATATGTGTTTGTATGGGTCAATGAGAGTGTGTGTATGTGTGTTTGTGCATGTGTCTGTGTACTTGTGTAAGAGTGTGAATTTGTGAATGTGTGTGAGTGAATGTGTGCATGCAGGTGTGTGTTTCTGTATGACTGATTGTATGAGTGTGCACCTAGGTGAGTGTTTATGTCTGTGAGTGTGATTGTGAGTCAGCCTGTGTGAGTTTCTGTGTGTATGTGTTGTGAGAGTTTGTGTTTGGTGGTGTGTTTTTGAGTCAGTGTGTGAGTGTATATGTGGGTACTTGTGAGTAAGTGTGGGAGTGTGCATGACGGTGTGTGGGAGAGAATGTGTGAGAGTATACGAGGCTGAAGGTGTGAGTGAGTGTGTGAATGTGTGTACATGTGTTTGTTGGTAGGTGTTTGTTTGTCTGACTGATTTTGTGTGTGTGTTTCTGTGAGTGAGAGTGGGAAAGTTGTAGGTGTGTACATGTGTGTGAGTGTGAAAATGTGTGTGAGTGTGTGAGTTGTGTGTAAGTGTGTGTTTCTGTAAGTGAGGGTTTAATTGTAATTGGATGATTCTGTGAGTTTGTGTGTAAATGAGTGTGTGTGCTTGTTTGTGGTTGTGAGCCTGTGCATTTGAATTTGTGTATGATTGTGTATTTTTGTGTCTCTGTGTGAGACAGTTTGCATGTGTATGGGCATATGTGTGTAAGTATGTTTATCTGTGTTGTGTGTGAGTGTGTGTGAGAATGTGCAGGTGTGTGTGGTGAGTGATGTGAGCGATGTGAGCATGTGTAAGTGTGTATGATAGTGTGTGGGAGTGTGTAGGTGTGAGTGTGAGGGGGATGGTGTGAGTACGTGTGTGAATGTGTGTACACGTGTATGATTGTTGATGTTTGTGAGTGTGTGTGACTGCATGTGTGTGTGTGAGTGTGTCTATGTAGGTGAGTGTTTGAGACTGTGTGTGTGAGTGCATGTGTGGGTGAGTGTGAGTGCGAGTGTGTCTTGGAGCGTGTGTATGTGTGTGGGCGCTGTTTGTGTATACCTATGTGTGTTTGTATGTGTATGAGTGTGAGTGAGTTTTTGGGTGCAGTTGATAAATGACTAAGTTAACCCAAGCATTGGTGGCCCATGCCTTGCTTCTTAGGCATTAGGAATGCTGTGTTTACCAGCATTGTTTGTGGAGACTAGCCTAGAAATCAAATCTCACCATGAAAAATAAGCTGGATCTGTTCCACACCTTTCATTCCAGCAATGGGATGCTGAGATTAGCAGGCGAGCAGTTGTAGGCCACCACGTTCAAAAAAATTGCCAACGGAGGGAAAATGAAACTGGAAAAGGTGTGTCAAAGACTGTTTTCCAACCTAATGTAGAAAGCTGAAATTTGGGGGATTGTGGTGTCAGATTGTGTATGTGTGTGTGTGTGTGTGTGTGCGTCTGTGTGCATGTGTGTGTGTGAGTTTGAGTAAGTGTGTGAGTCTGTGAATGTAAGTGTGTGTGTTCCAGTGTGGGTGAGTGTGTGTGTGTCTGACTGTGTGTATTTGTGTGTTTATTTGTGTGCGTCTATTTTTGAGTGAGTGTGAAGGTGTGAGTGCGTCTGTGTGTACATGTGTATTGGAAGGTGAGTTTGAGTGGGTGTGTGTTCTTTTACGTTAATGTGTTGACATCTGGGTATTCACGTGGGAGTGAGAATGTATGTGTGTGTCTGTGTGAGGGTGTTTTTGGCTGGGTGTGTAAATGTGAAAGTAGGGGCATGTGTGTGTGTTTGCTTGTTTGTGTTCACGTTTGTGTTACTGTTTATGTATATCTATATGTGTTTGTATGGGTCAATGAGAGTGTGTGTATGTGTGTTTGTGCATGTGTCTGTGTACTTGTGTAAGAGTGTGAATTTGTGAATGTGTGTGAGTGAATGTGTGCATGCAGGTGTGTGTTTCTGTATGACTGATTGTATGAGTGTGCACCTAGGTGAGTGTTTATGTCTGTGAGTGTGATTGTGAGTCAGCCTGTGTGAGTTTCTGTGTGTATGTGTTGTGAGAGTTTGTGTTTGGTGGTGTGTTTTTGAGTCAGTGTGTGAGTGTATATGTGGGTACTTGTGAGTAAGTGTGGGAGTGTGCATGACGGTGTGTGGGAGAGAATGTGTGAGAGTATACGAGGCTGAAGGTGTGAGTGAGTGTGTGAATGTGTGTACATGTGTTTGTTGGTAGGTGTTTGTTTGTCTGACTGATTTTGTGTGTGTGTTTCTGTGAGTGAGAGTGGGAAAGTTGTAGGTGTGTACATGTGTGTGAGTGTGAAAATGTGTGTGAGTGTGTGAGTTGTGTGTAAGTGTGTGTTTCTGTAAGTGAGGGTTTAATTGTAATTGGATGATTCTGTGAGTTTGTGTGTAAATGAGTGTGTGTGCTTGTTTGTGGTTGTGAGCCTGTGCATTTGAATTTGTGTATGATTGTGTATTTTTGTGTCTCTGTGTGAGACAGTTTGCATGTGTATGGGCATATGTGTGTAAGTATGTTTATCTGTGTTGTGTGTGAGTGTGTGTGAGAATGTGCAGGTGTGTGTGGTGAGTGAAAGTGTGTTTGGGTCAGAGTGTGAGTGAGTGTTCGGTGCAGGTGTGTGAGTGTGTGTCTGTGAGTGTGCTGAGATTATTTTTGTGAGTATAACAGTGAGTCTGTGTCTTCGTTTGTTTGTGTTAGTTGAGTGTATTCAGGTGTGTTTGATACGCCTGTGTGGATGTACATGTGTGTGTGTGTGTGAGGGTGAGAGTGTGAGTGGTTTTTTTTGTGTGTGATCATGTGTGAGTGAGAGCTGGCATCTGTGTATGTGTGTTTTTGTTTGTGGTTCTGTAAGTTTGCGAGTTTGACTTTGTGTGTGTGTTTGTGTGTGAGTCTATTTTGGAGTGTGAGTGTGAATATGGGAGCGCATTTGTGTGTCCATGTGTATTTGAAAGGGATTTTCTTCTTAGTGTGTGTGAAAGTAGGAGTGAATGTGATTGTGGGTGACTGTGTGTGTTGTAGTGTGCAGGTGTGTGAGTATGTGCAGGTGTGTGTGACTGAGTGTGTTTGGATTGGCGTGTGAATGCTCATTTGGGTGCAGGTGTGGGAATTTGTGTCCAAGAGATTGTGTTAATGTGTTCAGGTGTGTGATTGATGTAGAGGGGTTATGTGGACGAGTAGGAGACTGAGTGTGTCTTCGTATGTTAGTGTTCTTACTTGGGTGTATTCATGTGTATGTGAGTACACGAGTGTGTTTGTATGTGTGAGGGTGTTTTTAGGAGTTTGTGAATGTGACTGCAGGTGTATGTGTGTGTGATGGCTTGTTCGTCTGTTCTGGTGTGTGGATGTGAGTGTTTGTATATATCTATTTGTATTTTTGTGTTTGTATGTGTGTATGAGGGTGTATGTATGTATGTGCAGGTGGGTGGCGTAGGTGTCTGTGTACATGGGAACGTGTGTGAATTTTTGAATATGTGCAGGAGTGAGAGTGTGCATGAGGGTGTGTGTTTCTGTAGGTTTGAGTATGTGAGTGGTTATATATGTGAGGTTTATGGGTGTGAGTTTTTCTTAGTGAGTATATATGTGTTTACATGATGTGAGCGTGGGTAAGTGTGTATGATAGTGTGTGGGAGTGTGTAGGTGTGAGTGTGAGGGGGATGGTGTGAGTACGTGTGTGAATGTGTGTACCCATGTATGATTGTTGATGTTTGTGAGTGTGTGTGACTGCATGTGTGTGTGTGAGTGTGTCTATGTAGGTGAGTGTTTGAGACTGTGTGTGTGAGTGCATGTGTGGGTGAGTGTGAGTGCGAGTGAGTCTTGGAGCGTGTGTATGTGTGTGGCGGCTGTTTGTGTATATCTATGTGTGTTTGCGTGTGTTTGTATGTGTATGAGTGTGAGTGACTTTTTGGGTGCAGTTGATAAATGAGTAAGTTAACCCAAGCATTGGTGGCCCATGCCTTGCTTCTTAGGCATCAGTAATGCTGACTTTAGCAGCATTGTTTGTGGAGACTAGCCTAGAAATCAAATCTCACCATGAAAAATAACCTGGATCTGTCCCACACCTTTCATTCCCGCAATGGGATGCTGAGATTTGCAGGCGAGCAGTTGTAGGCCACCACGTTCAAAAAAATTGCCAACGGAGGAAAAATGAAATTGGGCAAGGTCGTCAAAGACTGTTTTCCGAGCACATGTAGAAAGCTGAAATTTCGGGGTTTGTGGTGTCAGACTGCATATGTGTGTGTGTGTGTGTACGCGTGCGTTGGTGTGAGTTTGAGTAAGTGTGTGAGTCTGTGAATGTAAGTGTGTTTGTTCAAGTGTGGGTGAGTGTGTGAGTGTGAGTGTGTGTATTTGTGTGTTTATTTGTGTGAGACTATTTTTGAGTGAGTGTGAACGTGTGAGTGCGTTTGTGTGTACATGTGTATTTGAGTGTGAGTTTGAGTGGGTGTGTGTTCTTTTACATTAATGTGTTGACATCTGGGTATTCACGTGGGAGTGAGAATGTATGTGTGTTTATGTGTGAGGGTGTTTTTTGGTAGGTGTGTGGATGTGAAAGTAGGGGCATGTGTGTGTGTTATTTGTTGGTGTCTTCACATGTGTGTGTTAAACTTCGTGTATATCTATGTGTGTTTGAGTGTTCGTGTGTATGAGAGAATATGTGTTTGGGCATGTGTCTGTGTGCATGTCTCTGTGTGTGCATTTGTGAGTGTGTGTGAGTGAGTGTGTGCATGCGGGTGAGTGTTTCTGTAGGAGTGAAGGTATAAGTGTGCATATATGTGAGATTTCAGGAGTGTGTGATTGTGTGTCAGTCAGTGTGTCTGGGTGAACGTGTTGTGAGTGTGTGTGGGGGTATGATTGTGTGTCTGTGTGAGTGTATATATGGGTACGTGTTGTGAGTGTGTGTGGGAGTGTGTATGACAGTGTTTGGGAGAGTATGTGTCAGTGTATGTCAGGCTGAAGCTGTGAGTTGTGTGTAAGTTTGTGAGTGTAACTATAGGTGAGTGTGTAATTGTCATTGAGTGATTCTGTCAGTGTGTGCCTGTGTATGAGTGTGTTTGCTTGTTTGTGGGTGTGTGCCTGTGTATTTGAATTTGGGCCTGATTGTGTATTTTTG
Source organism: Castor canadensis (assembly GCF_047511655.1). Lineage (NCBI taxonomy): Eukaryota > Metazoa > Chordata > Mammalia > Rodentia > Castoridae > Castor > Castor canadensis. The sequence goes on from NW_027395348.1 coordinate 106,513, forward strand.
TGTCCCTGTGGGAAATAGTTTGCATGTGTATGGGAATATGTGTGTAAGTATGTGTATTTGTGTGTTGTGTGTGAGTGTGTGAGAGTGTGTGAGAATGTGCATGTGTGTGTGAGTGAGTGTCATTGGGTTTAGGTCTGAGTGTGAGTGGATATTTGTTGCCGGTGTGTAAGTCTCAGGGTGTCTATGTGTGTGAGTGTGTTGACTTCTCGTTGGTGAGTATGACAGTGAGTGTATCTTTGTATGTTTGTGTTAGTTGGGTGTACTCAGGTGTGTTTGCTATGCCTGTGTGCATGTACATGTGTGTGTGTGAGGGAGAGTGTGTGAGTGTTTTATTGTGAAGGTGATTATGTGTGAATGAGAGCTGGCATCTCTGCATGTGTGTTTTTGTGTGCAAGTGTGTATGTTTGTGAGTGTGTATTTGTGTGTGTCTGATTTTGAGCCTACTTTTGAGTGTGAGAGTGAATATTGGAGTGCATTTGTGTGTGCATGTGCATTTGAAAGGGATTTTCTACTTTGTGTGTGTGAAAGTAGGAGTGAATGTGATTGTGGGTGACTGTGTGTGTTGTAGTGTGCAGGTGTGTGAGTATGTGCAGGTGTGTGTGACTGAGTGTGTTTGGATTGGCGTGTGAATGCTCATTTGGGTGCAGGTGTGGGAATTGGTGTCCAAGAGATTGTGTTAGCGTGTTCAGGTGTGTGATTGATGTAGAGGGGTTATGTGGACGAGTAGGAGACTGAGTGTGTCTTCGTATGTTAGTGTTCTTGCTTGTGTGTATTCACGTGTATGTGAGTACACGAGTGTGTTTGTATGTGTGAGGGTGTTTTTAGGTGTTTGTGAATGTGACTGCAGGTGTATGTGTGTGTGATGGCTTGTTCGTCTGTTCCGGTGTGTGGATGTGAGTGTTTGAATATATCTATTGGTGTTTTTGTGTTTGTATGTGTGTATGAGGGTGTATGTATGTATGTGCAGGTGGGTGGCGTAGGTGTCCGTGTACATGGGTACGTGTGTGAATTTTTGAATATGTGCAGGAGTGAGAGTGTGCATGAGGGTGTGTGTTTCTGTAGGTTTGAGTATGTGAGTGGTTATATATGTGAGGTTTATGGTTGTGAGTTTTTCTTAGTGAGTATATATGTGTTTACATGATGTGAGCGTGTGTAAGTGTGTATGATAGTGTGTGGGAGTGTGTAGGTGTGAGTGTGAGGGGGATGGTGTGAGTACGTGTGTGAATGTGTGTACACGTGTATGATTGTTGATGTTTGTGAGTGTGTGTGACTGCATGTGTGTGTGTGAGTGTGTCTATGTAGGTGAGTGTTTGAGACTGTGTGTGTGAGTGCATGTGTGGGTGAGTGTGAGTGCGAGTGTGTCTTGGAGCGTGTGTATGTGTGTGGGCGCTGTTTGTGTATATCTATGTGTGTTTGTATGTGTATGAGTGTGAGTGAGTTTTTGGGTGCAGTTGATAAATGACTAAGTTAACCCAAGCATTGGTGGCCCATGCCTTGCTTCTTAGGCATTAGGAATGCTGTGTTTACCAGCATTGTTTGTGGAGACTAGCCTAGAAATCAAATCTCACCATGAAAAATAAGCTGGATCTGTTCCACACCTTTCATTCCAGCAATGGGATGCTGAGATTAGCAGGCGAGCAGTTGTAGGCCACCACGTTCAAAAAAATTGCCAACGGAGGGAAAATGAAACTGGAAAAGGTGTGTCAAAGACTGTTTTCCAACCTAATGTAGAAAGCTGAAATTTGGGGGATTGTGGTGTCAGATTGTGTATGTGTGTGTGTGTGTGTGTGTGTGCGTCTGTGTGCATGTGTGTGTGTGAGTTTGAGTAAGTGTGTGAGTCTGTGAATGTAAGTGTGTGTGTTCCAGTGTGGGTGAGTGTGTGTGTGTCTGACTGTGTGTATTTGTGTGTTTATTTGTGTGCGTCTATTTTTGAGTGAGTGTGAAGGTGTGAGTGCGTCTGTGTGTACATGTGTATTGGAAGGTGAGTTTGAGTGGGTGTGTGTTCTTTTACGTTAATGTGTTGACATCTGGGTATTCACGTGGGAGTGAGAATGTATGTGTGTGTCTGTGTGAGGGTGTTTTTGGCTGGGTGTGTGAATGTGAAAGTAGGGGCATGTGTGTGTGTTTGCTTGTTTGTGTTCACGTTTGTGTTACTGTTTATGTATATCTATATGTGTTTGTATGGGTCAATGAGAGTGTGTGTATGTGTGTTTGTGCATGTGTCTGTGTACTTGTGTAAGAGTGTGAATTTGTGAATGTGTGTGAGTGAATGTGTGCATGCAGGTGTGTGTTTCTGTATGACTGATTGTATGAGTGTGCACCTAGGTGAGTGTTTATGTCTGTGAGTGTGATTGTGAGTCAGCCTGTGTGAGTTTCTGTGTGTATGTGTTGTGAGAGTTTGTGTTTGGTGGTGTGTTTTTGAGTCAGTGTGTGAGTGTATATGTGGGTACTTGTGAGTAAGTGTGGGAGTGTGCATGACGGTGTGTGGGAGAGAATGTGTGAGAGTATACGAGGCTGAAGGTGTGAGTGAGTGTGTGAATGTGTGTACATGTGTTTGTTGGTAGGTGTTTGTTTGTCTGACTGATTTTGTGTGTGTGTTTCTGTGAGTGAGAGTGGGAAAGTTGTAGGTGTGTACATGTGTGTGAGTGTGAAAATGTGTGTGAGTGTGTGAGTTGTGTGTAAGTGTGTGTTTCTGTAAGTGAGGGTTTAATTGTAATTGGATGATTCTGTGAGTTTGTGTGTAAATGAGTGTGTGTGCTTGTTTGTGGTTGTGAGCCTGTGCATTTGAATTTGTGTATGATTGTGTATTTTTGTGTCTCTGTGTGAGACAGTTTGCATGTGTATGGGCATATGTGTGTAAGTATGTTTATCTGTGTTGTGTGTGAGTGTGTGTGAGAATGTGCAGGTGTGTGTGGTGAGTGAAAGTGTGTTTGGGTCAGAGTGTGAGTGGGTGTTCGGTGCAGGTGTGTGAGTGTGTGTCTGTGAGTGTGCTGAGATTATTTTTGTGAGTATAACAGTGAGTCTGTGTCTTCGTTTGTTTGTGTTAGTTGAGTGTATTCAGGTGTGTTTGGTATGCCTGTGTGGATGTACATGTGTGTGTGTGTGAGGGTGAGAGTGTGAGTGGTTTTTTTTGTGTGTGATCATGTGTGAGTGAGAGCTGGCATCTGTGTATGTGTGTTTTAGTTTGTGGTTCTGTAGGTTTGTGAGTGTGACTTTGTGTGTGTGTTTGTGTGTGAGTCTATTTTGGAGTGTGAGTGTGAATATGGGAGCGCATTTGTGTGTCCATGTGTATTTGAAAGGGATTTTCTTCTTAGTGTGTGTGAAAGTAGGAGTGAATGTGATTGTGGGTGACTGTGTGTGTTGTAGTGTGCAGGTGTGTGAGTATGTGCAGGTGTGTGTGACTGAGTGTGTTTGGATTGGCGTGTGAATGCTCATTTGGGTGCAGGTGTGGGAATTTGTGTCCAAGAGATTGTGTTAATGTGTTCAGGTGTGTGATTGATGTGGAGGGGTTATGTGGACGAGTAGGAGACTGAGTATGTCTTCGTATGTTAGAGTTCTTGCTTGTGTGTATTCACGTGTATGTGAGTACACGAGTGTGTTTGTATGTGTGAGGGTGTTTTTAGGAGTTTGTGAATGTGACTGCAGGTGTATGTGTGTGTGATGGCTTGTTCGTCTGTTCTGGTGTGTGGATGTGAGTGTTTGTATATATCTATTTGTATTTTTGTGTTTGTATGTGTGTATGAGGGTGTATGTATGTATGTGCAGGTGGGTGGCGTAGGTGTCCGTGTACATGGGAACGGGTGTGAATTTTTGAATATGTGCAGGAGTGAGAGTGTGCATGAGGGTGTGTGTTTCTGTAGGTTTGAGTATGTGAGTGGTTATATATGTGAGGTTTATGGGTGTGAGTTTTTCTTAGTGAGTATATATGTGTTTACATGATGTGAGCGTGTGTAAGTGTGTATGATAGTGTGTGGGAGTGTGTAGGTGTGAGTGTGAGGGGGATGGTGTGAGTACGTGTGTGAATGTGTGTACCCATGTGTGATTGTTGATGTTTGTGAGTGTGTGTGACTGCATGTGTGTGTGTGAGTGTGTCTATGTAGGTGAGTGTTTGAGACTGTGTGTGAGTGCATGTGTGGGTGAGTGTGAGTGCGAGTGAGTCTTGGAGCGTGTGCATGTGTGTGGCGGCTGTTTGTGTATATCTATGTGTGTTTGCGTGTGTTTGTATGTGTATGAGTGTGAGTGAGTTTTTGGGTGCAGTTGATAAATGAGTAAGTTAACCCAAGCATTGGTGGCCCATGCCTTGCTTCTTAGGCATTAGGAATGCTGACTTTAGCAGCATTGTTTGTGGAGACTAGCCTAGAAATCAAATCTCACCATATAAAATAACATGGATCTGTCCCACACCTTTCATTCCCGCAATGGGATGCTGAGATTTGCAGGCGAGCAGTTGTAGGCCACCACGTTCAAAAAAATTGCCAACGGAGGAAAAATGAAACTGGGCAAGGTGGTCAAAGACTGTTTTCCGAGCAAATGTAGAAAGCTGAAATTTCGGGGTTTGTGGTGTCAGACTGCATATGTGTGTGTGTGTGTGCGCATGCGTTGGTGTGTGTTTGAGTAAGTGTGTGAGTCTGTGAATGTAAGTGTGTGTGTTCAAGTGTGGGTGAGTGTGTGAGTGTGAGTGTGTGTATTTGTGTGTTTATTTGTGTGAGACTATTTTTGAGTGAGTGTGAACATGTGAGTGCGTTTGTGTGTACATGTGTATTTGAGTGTGAGTTTGAGTGGGTGTGTGTTCTTTTACATTAATGTGTTGACATCTGGGTATTCACGTGGGAGTGAGAATGTATGTGTGTTTATGTGTGAGGGTGTTTTTTGGTAGGTGTGTGGATGGGAAAGTAGGGGCATGTGTGTGTGTTATTTGTTTGTGTCTTCACATGTGTGTGTTAAACTTCGTGTATATCTATGTGTGTTTGAGTGTTCGTGTGTATGAGAGAATATGTGTTTGGGCATGTGTCTGTGTGCATGTCTCTGTGTGTGCATTTGTGAGTGTGTGTGAGTGAGTGTGTGCATGCGGGTGAGTGTTTCTGTAGGAGTGAAGGTATAAGTGTGCATATATGTGAGATTTCAGGAGTGTGTGATTGTGTGTCAGTCAGTGTGTCTGGGTGAACATGTTGTGAATGTGTGTGGGGGTATGATTGTGTGTCTGTGTGAGTGTATATATGGGTACGTGTTGTGAGTGTGTGTGGGAGTGTGTATGACAGTGTTTGGGAGAGTATGTGTCCGTGTATGTCAGGCTGAAGCTGTGAGTTGTGTGTAAGTTTGTGAGTGTAACTGTAGGTGAGTGTGTAATTGTCATTGAGTGATTCTGTCAGTGTGTGCCTGTGTATGAGTTTGTTTGCTTGTTTGTGGGTGTGTGCCTGTGTATTTGAATTTGGGCCTGATTGTGTATTTTTGTGTCCCTGTGGGAAATAGTTTGCATGTGTATGGGAATATGTGTGTAAGTATGTGTATTTGTGTGTTGTGTGTGAGTGTGTGAGAGTGTGTGAGAATGTGCATGTGTGTGTGAGTGAGTGTCATTGGGTTTAGGTCTGAGTGTGAGTGGATATTTGTTGCCGGTGTGTAAGTCTCAGGGTGTCTATGTGTGTGAGTGTGTTGACTTCTCGTTGGTGAGTATGACAGTGAGTGTATCTTTGTATGTTTGTGTTAGTTGGGTGTACTCAGGTGTGTTTGCTATGCCTGTGTGCATGTACATGTGTGTGTGTGAGGGAGAGTGTGTGAGTGTTTTATTGTGAAGGTGATTATGTGTGAATGAGAGCTGGCATCTCTGCATGTGTGTTTTTGTGTGCAAGTGTGTATGTTTGTGAGTGTGTATTTGTGTGTGTCTGATTTTGAGCCTACTTTTGAGTGTGAGAGTGAATATTGGAGTGCATTTGTGTGTGCATGTGCATTTGAAAGGGATTTTCTACTTTGTGTGTGTGAAAGTAGGAGTGAATGTGATTGTGGGTGACTGTGTGTGTTGTAGTGTGCAGGTGTGTGAGTATGTGCAGGTGTGTGTGACTGAGTGTGTTTGGATTGGCGTGTGAATGCTCATTTGGGTGCAGGTGTGGGAATTGGTGTCCAAGAGATTGTGTTAGCGTGTTCAGGTGTGTGATTGATGTAGAGGGGTTATGTGGACGAGTAGGAGACTGAGTGTGTCTTCGTATGTTAGTGTGCTTGCTTGTGTGTATTCACGTGTATGTGAGTACACGAGTGTGTTTGTATGTGTGAGGGTGTTTTTAGGTGTTTGTGAATGTGACTGCAGGTGTATGTGTGTGTGATGGCTTGTTCGTCTGTTCCGGTGTGTGGATGTGAGTGTTTGAATATATCTATTGGTGTTTTTGTGTTTGTATGTGTGTATGAGGGTGTATGTATGTATGTGCAGGTGGGTGGCGTAGGTGTCCGTGTACATGGGTACGTGTGTGAATTTTTGAATATGTGCAGGAGTGAGAGTGTGCATGAGGGTGTGTGTTTCTGTAGGTTTGAGTATGTGAGTGGTTATATATGTGAGGTTTATGGTTGTGAGTTTTTCTTAGTGAGTATATATGTGTTTACATGATGTGAGCGTGTGTAAGTGTGTATGATAGTGTGTGGGAGTGTGTAGGTGTGAGTGTGAGGGGGATGGTGTGAGTACGTGTGTGAATGTGTGTACACGTGTATGATTGTTGATGTTTGTGAGTGTGTGTGACTGCATGTGTGTGTGTGAGTGTGTCTATGTAGGTGAGTGTTTGAGACTGTGTGTGTGAGTGCATGTGTGGGTGAGTGTGAGTGCGAGTGTGTCTTGGAGCGTGTGTATGTGTGTGGGCGCTGTTTGTGTATATCTATGTGTGTTTGTATGTGTATGAGTGTGAGTGAGTTTTTGGGTGCAGTTGATAAATGACTAAGTTAACCCAAGCATTGGTGGCCCATGCCTTGCTTCTTAGGCATTAGGAATGCTGTGTTTACCAGCATTGTTTGTGGAGACTAGCCTAGAAATCAAATCTCACCATGAAAAATAAGCTGGATCTGTTCCACACCTTTCATTCCAGCAATGGGATGCTGAGATTAGCAGGCGAGCAGTTGTAGGCCACCACGTTCAAAAAAATTGCCAACGGAGGGAAAATGAAACTGGAAAAGGTGTGTCAAAGACTGTTTTCCAACCTAATGTAGAAAGCTGAAATTTGGGGGATTGTGGTGTCAGATTGTGTATGTGTGTGTGTGTGTGTGTGTGTGTGCGTCTGTGTGCATGTGTGTGTGTGAGTTTGAGTAAGTGTGTGAGTCTGTGAATGTAAGTGTGTGTGTTCCAGTGTGGGTGAGTGTGTGTGTGTCTGACTGTGTGTATTTGTGTGTTTATTTGTGTGCGTCTATTTTTGAGTGAGTGTGAAGGTGTGAGTGCGTCTGTGTGTACATGTGTATTGGAAGGTGAGTTTGAGTGGGTGTGTGTTCTTTTACGTTAATGTGTTGACATCTGGGTATTCACGTGGGAGTGAGAATGTATGTGTGTGTCTGTGTGAGGGTGTTTTTGGCTGGGTGTGTGAATGTGAAAGTAGGGGCATGTGTGTGTGTTTGCTTGTTTGTGTTCACGTTTGTGTTACTGTTTATGTATATCTATATGTGTTTGTATGGGTCAATGAGAGTGTGTGTATGTGTGTTTGTGCATGTGTCTGTGTACTTGTGTAAGAGTGTGAATTTGTGAATGTGTGTGAGTGAATGTGTGCATGCAGGTGTGTGTTTCTGTATGACTGATTGTATGAGTGTGCACCTAGGTGAGTGTTTATGTCTGTGAGTGTGATTGTGACTCAGCCTGTGTGAGTTTCTGTGTGTATGTGTTGTGAGAGTTTGTGTTTGGTGGTGTGTTTTTGAGTCAGTGTGTGAGTGTATATGTGGGTACTTGTGAGTAAGTGTGGGAGTGTGCATGACGGTGTGTAGGAGAGAATGTGTGAGAGTATACGAGGCTGAAGGTGTGAGTGAGTGTGTGAATGTGTGTACATGTGTTTGTTGGTAGGTGTTTGTTTGTCTGACTGATTTTGTGTGTGTGTTTCTGTGAGTGAGAGTGGGAAAGTTGTAGGTGTGTACATGTGTGTGAGTGTGAAAATGTGTGTGAGTGTGTGAGTTGTGTGTAAGTGTGTGTTTCTGTAAGTGAGGGTTTAATTGTAATTGGATGATTCTGTGAGTTTGTGTGTAAATGAGTGTGTGTGCTTGTTTGTGGTTGTGAGCCTGTGCATTTGAATTTGTGTATGATTGTGTATTTTTGTGTCTCTGTGTGAGACAGTTTGCATGTGTATGGGCATATGTGTGTAAGTATGTTTATCTGTGTTGTGTGTGAGTGTGTGTGAGAATGTGCAGGTGTGTGTGGTGAGTGATGTGAGCGATGTGAGCATGTGTAAGTGTGTATGATAGTGTGTGGGAGTGTGTAGGTGTGAGTGTGAGGGGGATGGTGTGAGTACGTGTGTGAATGTGTGTACACGTGTATGATTGTTGATGTTTGTGAGTGTGTGTGACTGCATGTGTGTGTGTGAGTGTGTCTATGTAGGTGAGTGTTTGAGACTGTGTGTGTGAGTGCATGTGTGGGTGAGTGTGAGTGCGAGTGTGTCTTGGAGCGTGTGTATGTGTGTGGGCGCTGTTTGTGTATATCTATGTGTGTTTGTATGTGTATGAGTGTGAGTGAGTTTTTGGGTGCAGTTGATAAATGACTAAGTTAACCCAAGCATTGGTGGCCCATGCCTTGCTTCTTAGGCATTAGGAATGCTGAGTTTAGCAGCATTGTTTGTGGAGACTAGCCTAGAAATCAAATCTCACCATGAAAAATAAGCTGGATCTGTTCCACACCTTTCATTCCAGCAATGGGATGCTGAGATTAGCAGGCGAGCAGTTGTAGGCCACCACGTTCAAAAAAATTGCCAACGGAGGGAAAATGAAACTGGAAAAGGTGTGTCAAAGACTGTTTTCCAACCTAATGTAGAAAGCTGAAATTTGGGGGATTGTGGTGTCAGATTGTGTATGTGTGTGTGTGTGTGTGTGTGCGTCTGTGTGCATGTGTGTGTGTGAGTTTGAGTAAGTGTGTGAGTCTGTGAATGTAAGTGTGTGTGTTCCAGTGTGGGTGAGTGTGTGTGTGTCTGACTGTGTGTATTTGTGTGTTTATTTGTGTGCGTCTATTTTTGAGTGAGTGTGAAGGTGTGAGTGCGTCTGTGTGTACATGTGTATTGGAAGGTGAGTTTGAGTGGGTGTGTGTTCTTTTACGTTAATGTGTTGACATCTGGGTATTCACGTGGGAGTGAGAATGTATGTGTGTGTCTGTGTGAGGGTGTTTTTGGCTGGGTGTGTAAATGTGAAAGTAGGGGCATGTGTGTGTGTTTGCTTGTTTGTGTTCACGTTTGTGTTACTGTTTATGTATATCTGTATGTGTTTGTATGGGTCAATGAGAGTGTGTGTATGTGTGTTTGTGCATGTGTCTGTGTACTTGTGTAAGAGTGTGAATTTGTGAATGTGTGTGAGTGAATGTGTGCATGCAGGTGTGTGTTTCTGTATGACTGATTGTATGAGTGTGCACCTAGGTGAGTGTTTATGTCTGTGAGTGTGATTGTGAGTCAGCCTGTGTGAGTTTCTGTGTGTATGTGTTGTGAGAGTTTGTGTTTGGTGGTGTGTTTTTGAGTCAGTGTGTGAGTGTATATGTGGGTACTTGTGAGTAAGTGTGGGAGTGTGCATGACGGTGTGTGGGAGAGAATGTGTGAGAGTATACGAGGCTGAAGGTGTGAGTGAGTGTGTGAATGTGTGTACATGTGTTTGTTGGTAGGTGTTTGTTTGTCTGACTGATTTTGTGTGTGTGTTTCTGTGAGTGAGAGTGGGAAATTTGTAGGTGTGTACATGTGTGTGAGTGTGAAAATGTGTGTGAGTGTGTGAGTTGTGTGTAAGTGTGTGTTTCTGTAAGTGAGGGTTTAATTGTAATTGGATGATTCTGTGAGTTTGTGTGTAAATGAGTGTGTGTGCTTGTTTGTGGTTGTGAGCCTGTGCATTTGAATTTGTGTATGATTGTGTATTTTTGTGTCTCTGTGTGAGACAGTTTGCATGTGTATGGGCATATGTGTGTAAGTATGTTTATCTGTGTTGTGTGTGAGTGTGTGTGAGAATGTGCAGGTGTGTGTGGTGAGTGATGTGAGCGATGTGAGCATGTGTAAGTGTGTATGATAGTGTGTGGGAGTGTGTAGGTGTGAGTGTGAGGGGGATGGTGTGAGTACGTGTGTGAATGTGTGTACACGTGTATGATTGTTGATGTTTGTGAGTGTGTGTGACTGCATGTGTGTGTGTGAGTGTGTCTATGTAGGTGAGTGTTTGAGACTGTGTGTGTGAGTGCATGTGTGGGTGAGTGTGAGTGCGAGTGTGTCTTGGAGCGTGTGTATGTGTGTGGGCGCTGTTTGTGTATATCTATGTGTGTTTGTATGTGTATGAGTGTGAGTGAGTTTTTGGGTGCAGTTGATAAATGACTAAGTTAACCCAAGCATTGGTGGCCCATGCCTTGCTTCTTAGGCATTAGGAATGCTGAGTTTAGCAGCATTGTTTGTGGAGACTAGCCTAGAAATCAAATCTCACCATGAAAAATAACCTGGATCTGTTCCACACCTTTCATTCCAGCAATGGGATGCTGAGATTAGCAGGCGAGCAGTTGTAGGCCACCACGTTCAAAAAAATTGCCAACGGAGGGAAAATGAAACTGGAAAAGGTGTGTCAAAGACTGTTTTCCAACCTAATGTAGAAAGCTGAAATTTGGGGGATTGTGGTGTCAGATTGTGTATGTGTGTGTGTGTGTGTGTGTGCGTCTGTGTGCATGTGTGTGTGTGAGTTTGAGTAAGTGTGTGAGTCTGTGAATGTAAGTGTGTGTGTTCCAGTGTGGGTGAGTGTGTGTGTGTCTGACTGTGTGTATTTGTGTGTTTATTTGTGTGCGTCTATTTTTGAGTGAGTGTGAAGGTGTGAGTGCGTCTGTGTGTACATGTGTATTGGAAGGTGAGTTTGAGTGGGTGTGTGTTCTTTTACGTTAATGTGTTGACATCTGGGTATTCACGTGGGAGTGAGAATGTATGTGTGTGTCTGTGTGAGGGTGTTTTTGGCTGGGTGTGTGAATGTGAAAGTAGGGGCATGTGTGTGTGTTTGCTTGTTTGTGTTCACGTTTGTGTTACTGTTTATGTATATCTATATGTGTTTGTATGGGTCAATGAGAGTGTGTGTATGTGTGTTTGTGCATGTGTCTGTGTACTTGTGTAAGAGTGTGAATTTGTGAATGTGTGTGAGTGAATGTGTGCATGCAGGTGTGTGTTTCTGTATGACTGATTGTATGAGTGTGCACCTAGGTGAGTGTTTATGTCTGTGAGTGTGATTGTGAGTCAGCCTGTGTGAGTTTCTGTGTGTATGTGTTGTGAGAGTTTGTGTTTGGTGGTGTGTTTTTGAGTCAGTGTGTGAGTGTATATGTGGGTACTTGTGAGTAAGTGTGGGAGTGTGCATGACGGTGTGTGGGAGAGAATGTGTGAGAGTATACGAGGCTGAAGGTGTGAGTGAGTGTGTGAATGTGTGTACATGTGTTTGTTGGTAGGTGTTTGTTTGTCTGACTGATTTTGTGTGTGTGTTTCTGTGAGTGAGAGTGGGAAAGTTGTAGGTGTGTACATGTGTGTGAGTGTGAAAATGTGTGTGAGTGTGTGAGTTGTGTGTAAGTGTGTGTTTCTGTAAGTGAGGGTTTAATTGTAATTGGATGATTCTGTGAGTTTGTGTGTAAATGAGTGTGTGTGCTTGTTTGTGGTTGTGAGCCTGTGCATTTGAATTTGTGTATGATTGTGTATTTTTGTGTCTCTGTGAGAGACAGTTTGCATGTGTATGGGCATATGTGTGTAAGTATGTTTATCTGTGTTGTGTGTGAGTGTGTGTGAGAATGTGCAGGTGTGTGTGGTGAGTGAAAGTGTGTTTGGGTCAGAGTGTGAGTGAGTGTTCGGTGCAGGTGTGTGAGTGTGTGTCTGTGAGTGTGCTGAGATTATTTTTGTGAGTATAACAGTGAGTCTGTGTCTTCGTTTGTTTGTGTTAGTTGAGTGTATTCAGGTGTGTTTGATACGCCTGTGTGGATGTACATGTGTGTGTGTGTGTGAGGGTGAGAGTGTGAGTGGTTTTTTTTGTGTGTGATCATGTGTGAGTGAGAGCTGGCATCTGTGGTATGTGTGTTTTTGTTTGTGGTTCTGTAAGTTTGCGAGTTTGACTTTGTGTGTGTGTTTGTGTGTGAGTCTATTTTGGAGTGTGAGTGTGAATATGGGAGCGCATTTGTGTGTCCATGTGTATTTGAAAGGGATTTTCTTCTTAGTGTGTGTGAAAGTAGGAGTGAATGTGATTGTGGGTGACTGTGTGTGTTGTAGTGTGCAGGTGTGTGAGTATGTGCAGGTGTGTTTGACTGAGTGTGTTTGGATTGGCGTGTGAATGCTCATTTGGGTGCAGGTGTGGGAATTTGTGTCCAAGAGATTGTGTTAATGTGTTCAGGTGTGTGATTGATGTAGAGGGGTTATGTGGACGAGTAGGAGACTGAGTGTGTCTTCGTATGTTAGTGTTCTTACTTGGGTGTATTCATGTGTATGTGAGTACACGAGTGTGTTTGTATGTGTGAGGGTGTTTTTAGGAGTTTGTGAATGTGACTGCAGGTGTATGTGTGTGTGATGGCTTGTTCGTCTGTTCTGGTGTGTGGATGTGAGTGTTTGTATATATCTATTTGTATTTTTGTGTTTGTATGTGTGTATGAGGGTGTATGTATGTATGTGCAGGTGGGTGGCGTAGGTGTCTGTGTACATGGGAACGTGTGTGAATTTTTGAATATGTGCAGGAGTGAGAGTGTGCATGAGGGTGTGTGTTTCTGTAGGTTTGAGTATGTGAGTGGTTATATATGTGAGGTTTATGGGTGTGAGTTTTTCTTAGTGAGTATATATGTGTTTACATGATGTGAGCGTGGGTAAGTGTGTATGATAGTGTGTGGGAGTGTGTAGGTGTGAGTGTGAGGGGGATGGTGTGAGTACGTGTGTGAATGTGTGTACCCATGTATGATTGTTGATGTTTGTGAGTGTGTGTGACTGCATGTGTGTGTGTGAGTGTGTCTATGTAGGTGAGTGTTTGAGACTGTGTGTGTGAGTGCATGTGTGGGTGAGTGTGAGTGCGAGTGAGTCTTGGAGCGTGTGTATGTGTGTGGCGGCTGTTTGTGTATATCTATGTGTGTTTGCGTGTGTTTGTATGTGTATGAGTGTGAGTGACTTTTTGGGTGCAGTTGATAAATGAGTAAGTTAACCCAAGCATTGGTGGCCCATGCCTTGCTTCTTAGGCATCAGTAATGCTGACTTTAGCAGCATTGTTTGTGGAGACTAGCCTAGAAATCAAATCTCACCATGAAAAATAACCTGGATCTGTCCCACACCTTTCATTCCCGCAATGGGATGCTGAGATTTGCAGGCGAGCAGTTGTAGGCCACCACGTTCAAAAAAATTGCCAACGGAGGAAAAATGAAATTGGGCAATGTCGTCAAAGACTGTTTTCCGAGCAAATGTAGAAAGCTGAAATTTCGGGGTTTGTGGTGTCAGACTGCATATATGTGTGTGTGTGTGTACGCGTGCGTTGGTGTGAGTTTGAGTAAGTGTGTGAGTCTGTGAATGTAAGTGTGTGTGTTCAAGTGTGGGTGAGTGTGTGAGTGTGAGTGTGTGTATTTGTGTGTTTATTTGTGTGAGACTATTTTTGAGTGAGTGTGAACGTGTGAGTGCGTTTGTGTGTACATGTGTATTTGAGTGTGAGTTTGAGTGGGTGTGTGTTCTTTTACATTAATGTGTTGACATCTGGGTATTCACGTGGGAGTGAGAATGTATGTGTGTTTATGTGTGAGGGTGTTTTTTGGTAGGTGTGTGGATGTGAAAGTAGGGGCATGTGTGTGTGTTATTTGTTGGTGTCTTCACATGTGTGTGTTAAACTTCGTGTATATCTATGTGTGTTTGAGTGTTCGTGTGTATGAGAGAATATGTGTTTGGGCATGTGTCTGTGTGCATGTCTCTGTGTGTGCATTTGTGAGTGTGTGTGAGTGAGTGTGTGCATGCGGGTGAGTGTTTCTGTAGGAGTGAAGGTATAAGTGTGCATATATGTGAGATTTCAGGAGTGTGTGATTGTGTGTCAGTCAGTGTGTCTGGGTGAACGTGTTGTGAGTGTGTGTGGGGGTATGATTGTGTGTCTGTGTGAGTGTATATATGGGTACGTGTTGTGAGTGTGTGTGGGAGTGTGTATGACAGGGTTTGGGAGAGTATGTGTCAGTGTATGTCAGGCTGAAGCTGTGAGTTGTGTGTAAGTTTGTGAGTGTAACTGTAGGTGAGTGTGTAATTGTCATTGAGTGATTCTGTCAGTGTGTGCCTGTGTATGAGTGTGTTTGCTTGTTTGTGGGTGTGTGCCTGTGTATTTGAATTTGGGCCTGATTGTGTATTTTTGTGTCCCTGTGGGAAATAGTTTGCATGTGTATGGGAATATGTGTGTAAGTATGTGTATTTGTGTGTTGTGTGTGAGTGTGTGAGAGTGTGTGAGAATGTGCATGTGTGTGTGAGTGAGTGTCATTGGGTTTAGGTCTGAGTGTGAGTGGATATTTGTTGCCGGTGTGTAAGTCTCAGGGTGTCTATGTGTGTGAGTGTGTTGACTTCTCGTTGGTGAGTATGACAGTGAGTGTATCTTTGTATGTTTGGGTTAGTTGGGTGTACTCAGGTGTGTTTGCTATGCCTGTGTGCATGTACATGTGTGTGTGTGAGGGAGAGTGTGTGAGTGTTTTATTGTGAAGGTGATTATGTGTGAATGAGAGCTGGCATCTCTGCATGTGTGTTTTTGTGTGCAAGTGTGTATGTTTGTGAGTGTGTATTTGTGTGTGTCTGATTTTGAGCCTACTTTTGAGTGTGAGAGTGAATATTGGAGTGCATTTGTGTGTGCATGTGCATTTGAAAGGGATTTTCTACTTTGTGTGTGTGAAAGTAGGAGTGAATGTGATTGTGGGTGACTGTGTGTGTTGTAGTGTGCAGGTGTGTGAGTATGTGCAGGTGTGTGTGACTGAGTGTGTTTGGATTGGCGTGTGAATGCTCATTTGGGTGCAGGTGTGGGAATTGGTGTCCAAGAGATTGTGTTAGCGTGTTCAGGTGTGTGATTGATGCAGAGGGGTTATGTGGACGAGTAGGAGACTGAGTGTGTCTTCGTATGTTAGTGTTCTTGCTTGTGTGTATTCACGTGTATGTGAGTACACGAGTGTGTTTGTATGTGTGAGGGTGTTTTTAGGTGTTTGTGAATGTGACTGCAGGTGTATGTGTGTGTGATGGCTTGTTCGTCTGTTCCGGTGTGTGGATGTGAGTGTTTGAATATATCTATTGGTGTTTTTGTGTTTGTATGTGTGTATGAGGGTGTATGTATGTATGTGCAGGTGGGTGGCGTAGGTGTCCGTGTACATGGGTACGTGTGTGAATTTTTGAATATGTGCAGGAGTGAGAGTGTGCATGAGGGTGTGTGTTTCTGTAGGTTTGAGTATGTGAGTGGTTATATATGTGAGGTTTATGGTTGTGAGTTTTTCTTAGTGAGTATATATGTGTTTACATGATGTGAGCGTGTGTAAGTGTGTATGATAGTGTGTGGGAGTGTGTAGGTGTGAGTGTGAGGGGGATGGTGTGAGTACGTGTGTGAATGTGTGTACACGTGTATGATTGTTGATGTTTGTGAGTGTGTGTGACTGCATGTGTGTGTGTGAGTGTGTCTATGTAGGTGAGTGTTTGAGACTGTGTGTGTGAGTGCATGTGTGGGTGAGTGTGAGTGCGAGTGTGTCTTGGAGCGTGTGTATGTGTGTGGGCGCTGTTTGTGTATATCTATGTGTGTTTGTATGTGTATGAGTGTGAGTGAGTTTTTGGGTGCAGTTGATAAATGAGTAAGTTAACCCAAGCATTGGTGGCCCATGCCTTGCTTCTTAGGCATTAGGAATGCTGTGTTTACCAGCATTGTTTGTGGAGACTAGCCTAGAAATCAAATCTCACCATGAAAAATAAGCTGGATCTGTTCCACACCTTTCATTCCAGCAATGGGATGCTGAGATTAGCAGGCGAGCAGTTGTAGGCCACCACGTTCAAAAAAATTGCCAACGGAGGGAAAATGAAACTGGAAAAGGTGTGTCAAAGACTGTTTTCCAACCAAATGTAGAAAGCTGAAATTTGGGGGATTGTGGTGTCAGATTGTGTATGTGTGTGTGTGTGTGTGTGTGTGCGTCTGTGTGCATGTGTGTGTGTGAGTTTGAGTAAGTGTGTGAGTCTGTGAATGTAAGTGTGTGTGTTCCAGTGTGGGTGAGTGTGTGAGTGTGTCTGACTGTGTGTATTTGTGTGTTTATTTGTGTGTGTCTATTTTTGAGTGAGTGTGAAGGTGTGAGTGCGTCTGTGTGTACATGTGTATTGGAAGGTGAGTTTGAGTGGGTGTGTGTTCTTTTACGTTAATGTGTTGACATCTGGGTATTCACGTGGGAGTGAGAATGTATGTGTGTGTCTGTGTGAGGGTGTTTTTGGCTGGGTGTGTGAATGTGAAAGTAGGGGCATGTGTGTGTGTTTGCTTGTTTGTGTTCACGTTTGTGTTACTGTTTATGTATATCTATATGTGTTTGTATGGGTCAATGAGAGTGTGTGTATGTGTGTTTGTGCATGTGTCTGTGTACTTGTGTAAGAGTGTGAAATTGTGAATGTGTGTGAGTGAATGTGTGCATGCAGGTGTGTGTTTCTGTATGACTGATTGTATGAGTGTGCACCTAGGTGAATGTTTATGTCTGTGAGTGTGATTGTGAGTCAGCCTGTGTGAGTTTCTGTGTGTATGTGTTGTGAGAGTTTGTGTTTGGTGGTGTGTTTTTGAGTCAGTGTGTGAGTGTATATGTGGGTACTTGTGAGTAAGTGTGGGAGTGTGCATGACGGTGTGTGGGAGAGAATGTGTGAGAGTATACGAGGCTGAAGGTGTGAGTGAGTGTGTGAATGTGTGTACATGTGTTTGTTGGTAGGTGTTTGTTTGTCTGACTGATTTTGTGTGTGTGTTTCTGTGAGTGAGAGTGGGAAAGTTGTAGGTGTGTACATGTGTGTGAGTGTGAAAATGTGTGTGAGTGTGTGAGTTGTGTGTAAGTGTGTGTTTCTGTAAGTGAGGGTTTAATTGTAATTGGATGATTCTGTGAGTTTGTGTGTAAATGAGTGTGTGTGCTTGTTTGTGGTTGTGAGCCTGTGTATTTGAATTTGTGTATGATTGTGTATTTTTGTGTCTCTGTGTGAGACAGTTTGCATGTGTATGGGCATATGTGTGTAAGTATGTTTTTCTGTGTTGTGTGTGAGTGTGTGTGAGAATGTGCAGGTGTGTGTGGTGAGTGAAAGTGTGTTTGGGTCAGAGTGTGAGTGGGTGTTCGGTGCAGGTGTGTGAGTGTGTGTCTGTGAGTGTGCTGAGATTATTTTTGTGAGTATAACAGTGAGTCTGTGTCTTCGTTTGTTTGTGTTAGTTGAGTGTATTCAGGTGTGTTTGGTATGCCTGTGTGGATGTACATGTGTGTGTGTGTGAGGGTGAGAGTGTGAGTGGTTTTTTTTGTGTGTGATCATGTGTGAGTGAGAGCTGGCATCTGTGTATGTGTGTTTTAGTTTGTGGTTCTGTAGGTTTGTGAGTGTGACTTTGTGTGTGTGTTTGTGTGTGAGTCTATTTTGGAGTGTGAGTGTGAATATGGGAGCGCATTTGTGTGTCCATGTGTATTTGAAAGGGATTTTCTTCTTAGTGTGTGTGAAAGTAGGAGTGAATGTGATTGTGGGTGACTGTGTGTGTTGTAGTGTGCAGGTGTGTGAGTATGTGCAGGTGTGTGTGACTGAGTGTGTTTGGATTGGCGTGTGAATGCTCATTTGGGTGCAGGTGTGGGAATTTGTGTCCAAGAGATTGTGTTAATGTGTTCAGGTGTGTGATTGATGTGGAGGGGTTATGTGGACGAGTAGGAGACTGAGTATGTCTTCGTATGTTAGAGTTCTTGCTTGTGTGTATTCACGTGTATGTGAGTACACGAGTGTGTTTGTATGTGTGAGGGTGTTTTTAGGAGTTTGTGAATGTGACTGCAGGTGTATGTGTGTGTGATGGCTTGTTCGTCTGTTCTGGTGTGTGGATGTGAGTGTTTGTATATATCTATTTGTATTTTTGTGTTTGTATGTGTGTATGAGGGTGTATGTATGTATGTGCAGGTGGGTGGTGTAGGTGTCTGTGTACATGGGAACGGGTGTGAATTTTTGAATATGTGCAGGAGTGAGAGTGTGCATGAGGGTGTGTGTTTCTGTAGGTTTGAGTATGTGAGTGGTTATATATGTGAGGTTTATGGTTGTGAGTTTTTCTTAGTGAGTATATATGTGTTTACATGATGTGAGCGTGTGTAAGTGTGTATGATAGTGTGTGGGAGTGTGTAGGTGTGAGTGTGAGGGGGATGGTGTGAGTACGTGTGTGAATGTGTGTACCCATGTATGATTGTTGATGTTTGTGAGTGTGTGTGACTGCATGTGTGTGTGTGAGTGTGTCTATGTAGGTGAGTGTTTGAGACTGTGTGTGTGAGTGCATGTGTGGGTGAGTGTGAGTGCGAGTGAGTCTTGGAGCGTGTGTATGTGTGTGGCGGCTGTTTGTGTATATCTATGTGTGTTTGCGTGTGTTTGTATGTGTATGAGTGTGAGTGAGTTTTTGGGTGCAGTTGATAAATGAGTAAGTTAACCCAAGCATTGGTGGCCCATGCCTTGCTTCTTAGGCATTAGGAATGCTGACTTTAGCAGCATTGTTTGTGGAGACTAGCCTAGAAATCAAATCTCACCATATAAAATAACATGGATCTGTCCCACACCTTTCATTCCCGCAATGGGATGCTGAGATTTGCAGGCGAGCAGTTGTAGGCCACCACGTTCAAAAAAATTGCCAACGGAGGAAAAATGAAACTGGGCAAGGTGGTCAAAGACTGTTTTCCGAGCAAATGTAGAAAGCTGAAATTTCGGGGTTTGTGGTGTCAGACTGCATATGTGTGTGTGTGTGTGCGCATGCGTTGGTGTGAGTTTGAGTAAGTGTGTGAGTCTGTGAATGTAAGTGTGTGTGTTCAAGTGTGGGTGAGTGTGTGAGTGTGAGTGTGTGTATTTGTGTGTTTATTTGTGTGAGACTATTTTTGAGTGAGTGTGAACGTGTGAGTGCGTTTGTGTGTACATGTGTATTTGAGTGTGAGTTTGAGTGGGTGTGTGTTCTTTTACATTAATGTGTTGACATCTGGGTATTCACGTGGGAGTGAGAATGTATGTGTGTTTATGTGTGAGGGTGTTTTTTGGTAGGTGTGTGGATGGGAAAGTAGGGGCATGTGTGTGTGTTATTTGTTTGTGTCTTCACATGTGTGTGTTAAACTTCGTGTATATCTATGTGTGTTTGAGTGTTCGTGTGTATGAGAGAATATGTGTTTGGGCATGTGTCTGTGTGCATGTCTCTGTGTGTGCATTTGTGAGTGTGTGTGAGTGAGTGTGTGCATGCGGGTGAGTGTTTCTGTAGGAGTGAAGGTATAAGTGTGCATATATGTGAGATTTCAGGAGTGTGTGATTGTGTGTCAGTCAGTGTGTCTGGGTGAACGTGTTGTGAATGTGTGTGGGGGTATGATTGTGTGTCTGTGTGAGTGTATATATGGGTACGTGTTGTGAGTGTGTGTGGGAGTGTGTATGACAGTGTTTGGGAGAGTATGTGTCCGTGTATGTCAGGCTGAAGCTGTGAGTTGTGTGTAAGTTTGTGAGTGTAACTGTAGGTGAGTGTGTAATTGTCATTGAGTGATTCTGTCAGTGTGTGCCTGTGTATGAGTTTGTTTGCTTGTTTGTGGGTGTGTGCCTGTGTATTTGAATTTGGGCCTGATTGTGTATTTTTGTGTCCCTGTGGGAAATAGTTTGCATGTGTATGGGAATATGTGTGTAAGTATGTGTATTTGTGTGTTGTGTGTGAGTGTGTGAGAGTGTGTGAGAATGTGCATGTGTGTGTGAGTGAGTGTCATTGGGTTTAGGTCTGAGTGTGAGTGGATATTTGTTGCCGGTGTGTAAGTCTCAGGGTGTCTATGTGTGTGAGTGTGTTGACTTCTCGTTGGTGAGTATGACAGTGAGTGTATCTTTGTATGTTTGTGTTAGTTGGGTGTACTCAGGTGTGTTTGCTATGCCTGTGTGCATGTACATGTGTGTGTGTGAGGGAGAGTGTGTGAGTGTTTTATTGTGAAGGTGATTATGTGTGAATGAGAGCTGGCATCTCTGCATGTGTGTTTTTGTGTGCAAGTGTGTATGTTTGTGAGTGTGTATTTGTGTGTGTCTGATTTTGAGCCTACTTTTGAGTGTGAGAGTGAATATTGGAGTGCATTTGTGTGTGCATGTGCATTTGAAAGGGATTTTCTACTTTGTGTGTGTGAAAGTAGGAGTGAATGTGATTGTGGGTGACTGTGTGTGTTGTAGTGTGCAGGTGTGTGAGTATGTGCAGGTGTGTGTGACTGAGTGTGTTTGGATTGGCGTGTGAATGCTCATTTGGGTGCAGGTGTGGGAATTGGTGTCCAAGAGATTGTGTTAGCGTGTTCAGGTGTGTGATTGATGTAGAGGGGTTATGTGGACGAGTAGGAGACTGAGTGTGTCTTCGTATGTTAGTGTGCTTGCTTGTGTTTATTCACGTGTATGTGAGTACACGAGTGTGTTTGTATGTGTGAGGGTGTTTTTAGGTGTTTGTGAATGTGACTGCAGGTGTATGTGTGTGTGATGGCTTGTTCGTCTGTTCCGGTGTGTGGATGTGAGTGTTTGAATATATCTATTGGTGTTTTTGTGTTTGTATGTGTGTATGAGGGTGTATGTATGTATGTGCAGGTGGGTGGCGTAGGTGTCCGTGTACATGGGTACGTGTGTGAATTTTTGAATATGTGCAGGAGTGAGAGTGTGCATGAGGGTGTGTGTTTCTGTAGGTTTGAGTATGTGAGTGGTTATATATGTGAGGTTTATGGTTGTGAGTTTTTCTTAGTGAGTATATATGTGTTTACATGATGTGAGCGTGTGTAAGTGTGTATGATAGTGTGTGGGAGTGTGTAGGTGTGAGTGTGAGGGGGATGGTGTGAGTACGTGTGTGAATGTGTGTACACGTGTATGATTGTTGATGTTTGTGAGTGTGTGTGACTGCATGTGTGTGTGTGAGTGTGTCTATGTAGGTGAGTGTTTGAGACTGTGTGTGTGAGTGCATGTGTGGGTGAGTGTGAGTGCGAGTGTGTCTTGGAGCGTGTGTATGTGTGTGGGCGCTGTTTGTGTATATCTATGTGTGTTTGTATGTGTATGAGTGTGAGTGAGTTTTTGGGTGCAGTTGATAAATGACTAAGTTAACCCAAGCATTGGTGGCCCATGCCTTGCTTCTTAGGCATTAGGAATGCTGTGTTTACCAGCATTGTTTGTGGAGACTAGCCTAGAAATCAAATCTCACCATGAAAAATAAGCTGGATCTGTTCCACACCTTTCATTCCAGCAATGGGATGCTGAGATTAGCAGGCGAGCAGTTGTAGGCCACCACGTTCAAAAAAATTGCCAACGGAGGGAAAATGAAACTGGAAAAGGTGTGTCAAAGACGGTTTTCCAACCTAATGTAGAAAGCTGAAATTTGGGGGATTGTGGTGTCAGATTGTGTATGTGTGTGTGTGTGTGTGTGTGTGTGCGTCTGTGTGCATGTGTGTGTGTGAGTTTGAGTAAGTGTGTGAGTCTGTGAATGTAAGTGTGTGTGTTCCAGTGTGGGTGAGTGTGTGTGTGTCTGACTGTGTGTATTTGTGTGTTTATTTGTGTGCGTCTATTTTTGAGTGAGTGTGAAGGTGTGAGTGCGTCTGTGTGTACATGTGTATTGGAAGGTGAGTTTGAGTGGGTGTGTGTTCTTTTACGTTAATGTGTTGACATCTGGGTATTCACGTGGGAGTGAGAATGTATGTGTGTGTCTGTGTGAGGGTGTTTTTGGCTGGGTGTGTGAATGTGAAAGTAGGGGCATGTGTGTGTGTTTGCTTGTTTGTGTTCACGTTTGTGTTACTGTTTATGTATATCTATATGTGTTTGTATGGGTCAATGAGAGTGTGTGTATGTGTGTTTGTGCATGTGTCTGTGTACTTGTGTAAGAGTGTGAATTTGTGAATGTGTGTGAGTGAATGTGTGCATGCAGGTGTGTGTTTCTGTATGACTGATTGTATGAGTGTGCACCTAGGTGAGTGTTTATGTCTGTGAGTGTGATTGTGAGTCAGCCTGTGTGAGTTTCTGTGTGTATGTGTTGTGAGAGTTTGTGTTTGGTGGTGTGTTTTTGAGTCAGTGTGTGAGTGTATATGTGGGTACTTGTGAGTAAGTGTGGGAGTGTGCATGACGGTGTGTGGGAGAGAATGTGTGAGAGTATACGAGGCTGAAGGTGTGAGTGAGTGTGTGAATGTGTGTACATGTGTTTGTTGGTAGGTGTTTGTTTGTCTGACTGATTTTGTGTGTGTGTTTCTGTGAGTGAGAGTGGGAAAGTTGTAGGTGTGTACATGTGTGTGAGTGTGAAAATGTGTGTGAGTGTGTGAGTTGTGTGTAAGTGTGTGTTTCTGTAAGTGAGGGTTTAATTGTAATTGGATGATTCTGTGAGTTTGTGTGTAAATGAGTGTGTGTGCTTGTTTGTGGTTGTGAGCCTGTGCATTTGAATTTGTGTATGATTGTGTATTTTTGTGTCTCTGTGTGAGACAGTTTGCATGTGTATGGGCATATGTGTGTAAGTATGTTTATCTGTGTTGTGTGTGAGTGTGTGTGAGAATGTGCAGGTGTGTGTGGTGAGTGATGTGAGCGATGTGAGCATGTGTAAGTGTGTATGATAGTGTGTGGGAGTGTGTAGGTGTGAGTGTGAGGGGGATGGTGTGAGTACGTGTGTGAATGTGTGTACACGTGTATGATTGTTGATGTTTGTGAGTGTGTGTGACTGCATGTGTGTGTGTGAGTGTGTCTATGTAGGTGAGTGTTTGAGACTGTGTGTGTGAGTGCATGTGTGGGTGAGTGTGAGTGCGAGTGTGTCTTGGAGCGTGTGTATGTGTGTGGGCGCTGTTTGTGTATATCTATGTGTGTTTGTATGTGTATGAGTGTGAGTGAGTTTTTGGGTGCATTTGATAAATGACTAGGTTAACCCAAGCATTGGTGGCCCATGCCTTGCTTCTTAGGCATTCGGAATGCTGTGTTTACCAGCATTGTTTGTGGAGACTAGCCTAGAAATCAAATCTCACCATGAAAAATAAGCTGGATCTGTTCCACACCTTTCATTCCAGCAATGGGATGCTGAGATTAGCAGGCGAGCAGTTGTAGGCCACCACGTTCAAAAAAATTGCCAACGGAGGGAAAATGAAACTGGAAAAGGTGTGTCAAAGACTGTTTTCCAACCTAATGTAGAAAGCTGAAATTTGGGGGATTGTGGTGTCAGATTGTGTATGTGTGTGTGTGTGTGTGTGTGCGTCTGTGTGCATGTGTGTGTGTGAGTTTGAGTAAGTGTGTGAGTCTGTGAATGTAAGTGTGTGTGTTCCAGTGTGGGTGAGTGTGTGTGTGTCTGACTGTGTGTATTTGTGTGTTTATTTGTGTGCGTCTATTTTTGAGTGAGTGTGAAGGTGTGAGTGCGTCTGTGTGTACATGTGTATTGGAAGGTGAGTTTGAGTGGGTGTGTGTTCTTTTACGTTAATGTGTTGACATCTGGGTATTCACGTGGGAGTGAGAATGTATGTGTGTGTCTGTGTGAGGGTGTTTTTGGCTGGGTGTGTAAATGTGAAAGTAGGGGCATGTGTGTGTGTTTGCTTGTTTGTGTTCACGTTTGTGTTACTGTTTATGTATATCTATATGTGTTTGTATGGGTCAATGAGAGTGTGTGTATGTGTGTTTGTGCATGTGTCTGTGTACTTGTGTAAGAGTGTGAAATTGTGAATGTGTGTGAGTGAATGTGTGCATGCAGGTGTGTGTTTCTGTATGACTGATTGTATGAGTGTGCACCTAGGTGAGTGTTTATGTCTGTGAGTGTGATTGTGAGTCAGCCTGTGTGAGTTTCTGTGTGTATGTGTTGTGAGAGTTTGTGTTTGGTGGTGTGTTTTTGAGTCAGTGTGTGAGTGTATATGTGGGTACTTGTGAGTAAGTGTGGGAGTGTGCATGACGGTGTGTGGGAGAGAATGTGTGAGAGTATACGAGGCTGAAGGTGTGAGTGAGTGTGTGAATGTGTGTACATGTGTTTGTTGGTAGGTGTTTGTTTGTCTGACTGATTTTGTGTGTGTGTTTCTGTGAGTGAGAGTGGGAAAGTTGTAGGTGTGTACATGTGTGTGAGTGTGAAAATGTGTGTGAGTGTGTGAGTTGTGTGTAAGTGTGTGTTTCTGTAAGTGAGGGTTTAATTGTAATTGGATGATTCTGTGAGTTTGTGTGTAAATGAGTGTGTGTGCTTGTTTGTGGTTGTGAGCCTGTGCATTTGAATTTGTGTATGATTGTGTATTTTTGTGTCTCTGTGTGAGACAGTTTGCATGTGTATGGGCATATGTGTGTAAGTATGTTTATCTGTGTTGTGTGTGAGTGTGTGTGAGAATGTGCAGGTGTGTGTGGTGAGTGAAAGTGTGTTTGGGTCAGA
The DNA here is from genome assembly GCF_047511655.1 of Castor canadensis. Lineage (NCBI taxonomy): Eukaryota > Metazoa > Chordata > Mammalia > Rodentia > Castoridae > Castor > Castor canadensis. The sequence continues at coordinate 131,185 of NW_027395348.1, forward strand.
GTGTGAGTGAGTGTTCGGTGCAGGTGTGTGAGTGTGTGTCTGTGAGTGTGCTGAGATTATTTTTGTGAGTATAACAGTGAGTCTGTGTCTTCGTTTGTTTGTGTTAGTTGAGTGTATTCAGGTGTGTTTGATACGCCTGTGTGGATGTACATGTGTGTGTGTGTGTGAGGGTGAGAGTGTGAGTGGTTTTTTTTGTGTGTGATCATGTGTGAGTGAGAGCTGGCATCTGTGTATGTGTGTTTTTGTTTGTGGTTCTGTAAGTTTGCGAGTTTGACTTTGTGTGTGTGTTTGTGTGTGAGTCTATTTTGGAGTGTGAGTGTGAATATGGGAGCGCATTTGTGTGTCCATGTGTATTTGAAAGGGATTTTCTTCTTAGTGTGTGTGAAAGTAGGAGTGAATGTGATTGTGGGTGACTGTGTGTGTTGTAGTGTGCAGGTGTGTGAGTATGTGCAGGTGTGTTTGACTGAGTGTGTTTGGATTGGCGTGTGAATGCTCATTTGGGTGCAGGTGTGGGAATTTGTGTCCAAGAGATTGTGTTAATGTGTTCAGGTGTGTGATTGATGTAGAGGGGTTATGTGGACGAGTAGGAGACTGAGTGTGTCTTCGTATGTTAGTGTTCTTACTTGGGTGTATTCATGTGTATGTGAGTACACGAGTGTGTTTGTATGTGTGAGGGTGTTTTTAGGAGTTTGTGAATGTGACTGCAGGTGTATGTGTGTGTGATGGCTTGTTCGTCTGTTCTGGTGTGTGGATGTGAGTGTTTGTATATATCTATTTGTATTTTTGTGTTTGTATGTGTGTATGAGGGTGTATGTATGTATGTGCAGGTGGGTGGCGTAGGTGTCTGTGTACATGGGAACGTGTGTGAATTTTTGAATATGTGCAGGAGTGAGAGTGTGCATGAGGGTGTGTGTTTCTGTAGGTTTGAGTATGTGAGTGGTTATATATGTGAGGTTTATGGGTGTGAGTTTTTCTTAGTGAGTATATATGTGTTTACATGATGTGAGCGTGGGTAAGTGTGTATGATAGTGTGTGGGAGTGTGTAGGTGTGAGTGTGAGGGGGATGGTGTGAGTACGTGTGTGAATGTGTGTACCCATGTATGATTGTTGATGTTTGTGAGTGTGTGTGACTGCATGTGTGTGTGTGAGTGTGTCTATGTAGGTGAGTGTTTGAGACTGTGTGTGTGAGTGCATGTGTGGGTGAGTGTGAGTGCGAGTGAGTCTTGGAGCGTGTGTATGTGTGTGGCGGCTGTTTGTGTATATCTATGTGTGTTTGCGTGTGTTTGTATGTGTATGAGTGTGAGTGACTTTTTGGGTGCAGTTGATAAATGAGTAAGTTAACCCAAGCATTGGTGGCCCATGCCTTGCTTCTTAGGCATCAGTAATGCTGACTTTAGCAGCATTGTTTGTGGAGACTAGCCTAGAAATCAAATCTCACCATGAAAAATAACCTGGATCTGTCCCACACCTTTCATTCCCGCAATGGGATGCTGAGATTTGCAGGCGAGCAGTTGTAGGCCACCACGTTCAAAAAAATTGCCAACGGAGGAAAAATGAAATTGGGCAATGTCGTCAAAGACTGTTTTCCGAGCAAATGTAGAAAGCTGAAATTTCGGGGTTTGTGGTGTCAGACTGCATATATGTGTGTGTGTGTGTACGCGTGCGTTGGTGTGAGTTTGAGTAAGTGTGTGAGTCTGTGAATGTAAGTGTGTGTGTTCAAGTGTGGGTGAGTGTGTGAGTGTGAGTGTGTGTATTTGTGTGTTTATTTGTGTGAGACTATTTTTGAGTGAGTGTGAACGTGTGAGTGCGTTTGTGTGTACATGTGTATTTGAGTGTGAGTTTGAGTGGGTGTGTGTTCTTTTACATTAATGTGTTGACATCTGGGTATTCACGTGGGAGTGAGAATGTATGTGTGTTTATGTGTGAGGGTGTTTTTTGGTAGGTGTGTGGATGTGAAAGTAGGGGCATGTGTGTGTGTTATTTGTTGGTGTCTTCACATGTGTGTGTTAAACTTCGTGTATATCTATGTGTGTTTGAGTGTTCGTGTGTATGAGAGAATATGTGTTTGGGCATGTGTCTGTGTGCATGTCTCTGTGTGTGCATTTGTGAGTGTGTGTGAGTGAGTGTGTGCATGCGGGTGAGTGTTTCTGTAGGAGTGAAGGTATAAGTGTGCATATATGTGAGATTTCAGGAGTGTGTGATTGTGTGTCAGTCAGTGTGTCTGGGTGAACGTGTTGTGAGTGTGTGTGGGGGTATGATTGTGTGTCTGTGTGAGTGTATATATGGGTACGTGTTGTGAGTGTGTGTGGGAGTGTGTATGACAGGGTTTGGGAGAGTATGTGTCAGTGTATGTCAGGCTGAAGCTGTGAGTTGTGTGTAAGTTTGTGAGTGTAACTGTAGGTGAGTGTGTAATTGTCATTGAGTGATTCTGTCAGTGTGTGCCTGTGTATGAGTGTGTTTGCTTGTTTGTGGGTGTGTGCCTGTGTATTTGAATTTGGGCCTGATTGTGTATTTTTGTGTCCCTGTGGGAAATAGTTTGCATGTGTATGGGAATATGTGTGTAAGTATGTGTATTTGTGTGTTGTGTGTGAGTGTGTGAGAGTGTGTGAGAATGTGCATGTGTGTGTGAGTGAGTGTCATTGGGTTTAGGTCTGAGTGTGAGTGGATATTTGTTGCCGGTGTGTAAGTCTCAGGGTGTCTATGTGTGTGAGTGTGTTGACTTCTCGTTGGTGAGTATGACAGTGAGTGTATCTTTGTATGTTTGGGTTAGTTGGGTGTACTCAGGTGTGTTTGCTATGCCTGTGTGCATGTACATGTGTGTGTGTGAGGGAGAGTGTGTGAGTGTTTTATTGTGAAGGTGATTATGTGTGAATGAGAGCTGGCATCTCTGCATGTGTGTTTTTGTGTGCAAGTGTGTATGTTTGTGAGTGTGTATTTGTGTGTGTCTGATTTTGAGCCTACTTTTGAGTGTGAGAGTGAATATTGGAGTGCATTTGTGTGTGCATGTGCATTTGAAAGGGATTTTCTACTTTGTGTGTGTGAAAGTAGGAGTGAATGTGATTGTGGGTGACTGTGTGTGTTGTAGTGTGCAGGTGTGTGAGTATGTGCAGGTGTGTGTGACTGAGTGTGTTTGGATTGGCGTGTGAATGCTCATTTGGGTGCAGGTGTGGGAATTGGTGTCCAAGAGATTGTGTTAGCGTGTTCAGGTGTGTGATTGATGCAGAGGGGTTATGTGGACGAGTAGGAGACTGAGTGTGTCTTCGTATGTTAGTGTTCTTGCTTGTGTGTATTCACGTGTATGTGAGTACACGAGTGTGTTTGTATGTGTGAGGGTGTTTTTAGGTGTTTGTGAATGTGACTGCAGGTGTATGTGTGTGTGATGGCTTGTTCGTCTGTTCCGGTGTGTGGATGTGAGTGTTTGAATATATCTATTGGTGTTTTTGTGTTTGTATGTGTGTATGAGGGTGTATGTATGTATGTGCAGGTGGGTGGCGTAGGTGTCCGTGTACATGGGTACGTGTGTGAATTTTTGAATATGTGCAGGAGTGAGAGTGTGCATTAGGGTGTGTGTTTCTGTAGGTTTGAGTATGTGAGTGGTTATATATGTGAGGTTTATGGTTGTGAGTTTTTCTTAGTGAGTATATATGTGTTTACATGATGTGAGCGTGTGTAAGTGTGTATGATAGTGTGTGGGAGTGTGTAGGTGTGAGTGTGAGGGGGATGGTGTGAGTACGTGTGTGAATGTGTGTACACGTGTATGATTGTTGATGTTTGTGAGTGTGTGTGACTGCATGTGTGTGTGTGAGTGTGTCTATGTAGGTGAGTGTTTGAGACTGTGTGTGTGAGTGCATGTGTGGGTGAGTGTGAGTGCGAGTGTGTCTTGGAGCGTGTGTATGTGTGTGGGCGCTGTTTGTGTATATCTATGTGTGTTTGTATGTGTATGAGTGTGAGTGAGTTTTTGGGTGCAGTTGATAAATGAGTAAGTTAACCCAAGCATTGGTGGCCCATGCCTTGCTTCTTAGGCATTAGGAATGCTGTGTTTACCAGCATTGTTTGTGGAGACTAGCCTAGAAATCAAATCTCACCATGAAAAATAATCTGGATCTGTTCCACACCTTTCATTCCAGCAATGGGATGCTGAGATTAGCAGGCGAGCAGTTGTAGGCCACCACGTTCAAAAAAATTGCCAACGGAGGGAAAATGAAACTGGAAAAGGTGTGTCAAAGACTGTTTTCCAACCTAATGTAGAAAGCTGAAATTTGGGGGATTGTGGTGTCAGATTGTGTATGTGTGTGTGTGTGTGTGTGTGTGTGCGTCTGTGTGCATGTGTGTGTGTGAGTTTGAGTAAGTGTGTGAGTCTGTGAATGTAAGTGTGTGTGTTCCAGTGTGGGTGAGTGTGTGAGTGTGTCTGACTGTGTGTATTTGTGTGTTTATTTGTGTGTGTCTATTTTTGAGTGAGTGTGAAGGTGTGAGTGCGTCTGTGTGTACATGTGTATTGGAAGGTGAGTTTGAGTGGGTGTGTGTTCTTTTACGTTAATGTGTTGACATCTGGGTATTCACGTGGGAGTGAGAATGTATGTGTGTGTCTGTGTGAGGGTGTTTTTGGCTGGGTGTGTGAATGTGAAAGTAGGGGCATGTGTGTGTGTTTGCTTGTTTGTGTTCACGTTTGTGTTACTGTTTATGTATATCTATATGTGTTTGTATGGGTCAATGAGAGTGTGTGTATGTGTGTTTGTGCATGTGTCTGTGTACTTGTGTAAGAGTGTGAAATTGTGAATGTGTGTGAGTGAATGTGTTCATGCAGGTGTGTGTTTCTGTATGACTGATTGTATGAGTGTGCACCTAGGTGAATGTTTATGTCTGTGAGTGTGATTGTGAGTCAGCCTGTGTGAGTTTCTGTGTGTATGTGTTGTGAGAGTTTGTGTTTGGTGGTGTGTTTTTGAGTCAGTGTGTGAGTGTATATGTGGGTACTTGTGAGTAAGTGTGGGAGTGTGCATGACGGTGTGTGGGAGAGAATGTGTGAGAGTATACGAGGCTGAAGGTGTGAGTGAGTGTGTGAATGTGTGTACATGTGTTTGTTGGTAGGTGTTTGTTTGTCTGACTGATTTTGTGTGTGTGTTTCTGTGAGTGAGAGTGGGAAAGTTGTAGGTGTGTACATGTGTGTGAGTGTGAAAATGTGTGTGAGTGTGTGAGTTGTGTGTAAGTGTGTGTTTCTGTAAGTGAGGGTTTAATTGTAATTGGATGATTCTGTGAGTTTGTGTGTAAATGAGTGTGTGTGCTTGTTTGTGGTTGTGAGCCTGTGTATTTGAATTTGTGTATGATTGTGTATTTTTGTGTCTCTGTGTGAGACAGTTTGCATGTGTATGGGCATATGTGTGTAAGTATGTTTATCTGTGTTGTGTGTGAGTGTGTGTGAGAATGTGCAGGTGTGTGTGGTGAGTGAAAGTGTGTTTGGGTCAGAGTGTGAGTGGGTGTTCGGTGCAGGTGTGTGAGTGTGTGTCTGTGAGTGTGCTGAGATTATTTTTGTGAGTATAACAGTGAGTCTGTGTCTTCGTTTGTTTGTGTTAGTTGAGTGTATTCAGGTGTGTTTGGTATGCCTGTGTGGATGTACATGTGTGTGTGTGTGAGGGTGAGAGTGTGAGTGGTTTTTTTTGTGTGTGATCATGTGTGAGTGAGAGCTGGCATCTGTGTATGTGTGTTTTAGTTTGTGGTTCTGTAGGTTTGCGAGTGTGACTTTGTGTGTGTGTTTGTGTGTGAGTCTATTTTGGAGTGTGAGTGTGAATATGGGAGTGCATTTGTGTGTCCATGTGTATTTGAAAGGGATTTTCTTCTTAGTGTGTGTGAAAGTAGGAGTGAATGTGATTGTGGGTGACTGTGTGTGTTGTAGTGTGCAGGTGTGTGCGTATGTGCAGGTGTGTGTGACTGAGTGTGTTTGGATTGGCGTGTGAATGCTCATTTGGGTGCAGGTGTGGGAATTTGTGTCCAAGAGATTGTGTTAATGTGTTCAGGTGTGTGATTGATGTAGAGGGGTTATGTGGACGAGTAGGAGACTGAGTGTGTCTTCGTATGTTAGTGTTCTTTCTTGGGTGTATTCACGTGTATGTGAGTACACGAGTGTGTTTGTATGTGTGAGGGTGTTTTTAGGTGTTTGTGAATGTGACTGCAGGTGTATGTGTGTGTGATGGCTTGTTCGTCTGTTCCGGTGTGTGGATGTGAGTGTTTGAATATATCTATTGGTGTTTTTGTGTTTGTATGTGTGTATGAGGGTGTATGTATGTATGTGCAGGTGGGTGGCGTAGGTGTCCGTGTACATGGGTACGTGTGTGAATTTTTGAATATGTGCAGGAGTGAGAGTGTGCATGAGGGTGTGTGTTTCTGTAGGTTTGAGTATGTGAGTGGTTATATATGTGAGGTTTATGGTTGTGAGTTTTTCTTAGTGAGTATATATGTGTTTACATGATGTGAGCGTGTGTAAGTGTGTATGATAGTGTGTGGGAGTGTGTAGGTGTGAGTGTGAGGGGGATGGTGTGAGTACGTGTGTGAATGTGTGTACACGTGTATGATTGTTGATGTTTGTGAGTGTGTGTGACTGCATGTGTGTGTGTGAGTGTGTCTATGTAGGTGAGTGTTTGAGACTGTGTGTGTGAGTGCATGTGTGGGTGAGTGTGAGTGCGAGTGTGTCTTGGAGCGTGTGTATGTGTGTGGGCGCTGTTTGTGTATATCTATGTGTGTTTGTATGTGTATGAGTGTGAGTGAGTTTTTGGGTGCAGTTGATAAATGACTAAGTTAACCCAAGCATTGGTGGCCCATGCCTTGCTTCTTAGGCATTAGGAATGCTGTGTTTACCAGCATTGTTTGTGGAGACTAGCCTAGAAATCAAATCTCACCATGAAAAATAAGCTGGATCTGTTCCACACCTTTCATTCCAGCAATGGGATGCTGAGATTAGCAGGCGAGCAGTTGTAGGCCACCACGTTCAAAAAAATTGCCAACGGAGGGAAAATGAAACTGGAAAAGGTGTGTCAAAGACTGTTTTCCAACCTAATGTAGAAAGCTGAAATTTGGGGGATTGTGGTGTCAGATTGTGTATGTGTGTGTGTGTGTGTGTGCGTCTGTGTGCATGTGTGTGTGTGAGTTTGAGTAAGTGTGTGAGTCTGTGAATGTAAGTGTGTGTGTTCCAGTGTGGGTGAGTGTGTGTGTGTCTGACTGTGTGTATTTGTGTGTTTATTTGTGTGCGTCTATTTTTGAGTGAGTGTGAAGGTGTGAGTGCGTCTGTGTGTACGTGTGTATTGGAAGGTGAGTTTGAGTGGGTGTGTGTTCTTTTACGTTAATGTGTTGACATCTGGGTATTCACGTGGGAGTGAGAATGTATGTGTGTGTCTGTGTGAGGGTGTTTTTGGCTGGGTGTGTGAATGTGAAAGTAGGGGCATGTGTGTGTGTTTGCTTGTTTGTGTTCACGTTTGTGTTACTGTTTATGTATATCTATATGTGTTTGTATGGGTCAATGAGAGTGTGTGTATGTGTGTTTGTGCATGTGTCTGTGTACTTGTGTAAGAGTGTGAATTTGTGAATGTGTGTGAGTGAATGTGTGCATGCAGGTGTGTGTTTCTGTATGACTGATTGTATGAGTGTGCACCTAGGTGAGTGTTTATGTCTGTGAGTGTGATTGTGAGTCAGCCTGTGTGAGTTTCTGTGTGTATGTGTTGTGAGAGTTTGTGTTTGGTGGTGTGTTTTTGAGTCAGTGTGTGAGTGTATATGTGGGTACTTGTGAGTAAGTGTGGGAGTGTGCATGACGGTGTGTGGGAGAGAATGTGTGAGAGTATACGAGGCTGAAGGTGTGAGTGAGTGTGTGAATGTGTGTACATGTGTTTGTTGGTAGGTGTTTGTTTGTCTGACTGATTTTGTGTGTGTGTTTCTGTGAGTGAGAGTGGGAAAGTTGTAGGTGTGTACATGTGTGTGAGTGTGAAAATGTGTGTGAGTGTGTGAGTTGTGTGTAAGTGTGTGTTTCTGTAAGTGAGGGTTTAATTGTAATTGGATGATTCTGTGAGTTTGTGTGTAAATGAGTGTGTGTGCTTGTTTGTGGTTGTGAGCCTGTGCATTTGAATTTGTGTATGATTGTGTATTTTTGTGTCTCTGTGTGAGACAGTTTGCATGTGTATGGGCATATGTGTGTAAGTATGTTTATCTGTGTTGTGTGTGAGTGTGTGTGAGAATGTGCAGGTGTGTGTGGTGAGTGAAAGTGTGTTTGGGTCAGAGTGTGAGTGAGTGTTCGGTGCAGGTGTGTGAGTGTGTGTCTGTGAGTGTGCTGAGATTATTTTTGTGAGTATAACAGTGAGTCTGTGTCTTCGTTTGTTTGTGTTAGTTGAGTGTATTCAGGTGTGTTTGATACGCCTGTGTGGATGTACATGTGTGTGTGTGTGAGGGTGAGAGTGTGAGTGGTTTTTTTTGTGTGTGATCATGTGTGAGTGAGAGCTGGCATCTGTGTATGTGTGTTTTTGTTTGTGGTTTTGTAAGTTTGCGAGTGTGACTTTGTGTGTGTGTTTGTGTGTGAGTCTATTTTGGAGTGTGAGTGTGAATATGGGAGTGCATTTGTGTGTCCATGTGTATTTGAAAGGGATTTTCTTCTTAGTGTGTGTGAAAGTAGGAGTGAATGTGATTGTGGGTGACTGTGTGTGTTGTAGTGTGCAGGTGTGTGAGTATGTGCAGGTGTGTTTGACTGCGTGTGTTTGGATTGGCGTGTGAATGCTCATTTGGGTGCAGGTGTGGGAATTTGTGTCCAAGAGATTGTGTTAATGTGTTCAGGTGTGTGATTGATGTAGAGGGGTTATGTGGACGAGTAGGAGACTGAGTGTGTCTTCGTATGTTAGTGTTCTTACTTGGGTGTATTCATGTGTATGTGAGTACACGAGTGTGTTTGTATGTGTGAGGGTGTTTTTAGGAGTTTTTGAATGTGACTGCAGGTGTATGTGTGTGTGATGGCTTGTTCGTCTGTTCTGGTGTGTGGATGTGAGTGTTTGTATATATCTATTTGTATTTTTGTGTTTGTATGTGTGTATGAGGGTGTATGTATGTATGTGCAGGTGGGTGGCGTAGGTGTCTGTGTACATGGGAACGTGTGTGAATTTTTGAATATGTGCAGGAGTGAGAGTGTGCATGAGGGTGTGTGTTTCTGTAGGTTTGAGTATGTGAGTGGTTATATATGTGAGGTTTATGGGTGTGAGTTTTTCTTAGTGAGTATATATGTGTTTACATGATGTGAGCGTGGGTAAGTGTGTATGATAGTGTGTGGGAGTGTGTAGGTGTGAGTGTGAGGGGGATGGTGTGAGTACGTGTGTGAATGTGTGTACCCATGTATGATTGTTGATGTTTGTGAGTGTGTGTGACTGCATGTGTGTGTGTGAGTGTGTCTATGTAGGTGAGTGTTTGAGACTGTGTGTGTGAGTGCATGTGTGGGTGAGTGTGAGTGCGAGTGAGTCTTGGAGCGTGTGTATGTGTGTGGCGGCTGTTTGTGTATATCTATGTGTGTTTGCGTGTGTTTGTATGTGTATGAGTGTGAGTGACTTTTTGGGTGCAGTTGATAAATGAGTAAGTTAACCCAAGCATTGGTGGCCCATGCCTTGCTTCTTAGGCATCAGTAATGCTGACTTTAGCAGCATTGTTTGTGGAGACTAGCCTAGAAATCAAATCTCACCATGAAAAATAACCTGGATCTGTCCCACACCTTTCATTCCCGCAATGGGATGCTGAGATTTGCAGGCGAGCAGTTGTAGGCCACCACGTTCAAAAAAATTGCCAACGGAGGAAAAATGAAATTGGGCAAGGTCGTCAAAGACTGTTTTCCGAGCAAATGTAGAAAGCTGAAATTTCGGGGTTTGTGGTGTCAGACTGCATATGTGTGTGTGTGTGTGTACGCGTGCGTTGGTGTGAGTTTGAGTAAGTGTGTGAGTCTGTGAATGTAAGTGTGTGTGTTCAAGTGTGGGTGAGTGTGTGAGTGTGAGTGTGTGTATTTGTGTGTTTATTTGTGTGAGACTATTTTTGAGTGAGTGTGAACGTGTGAGTGCGTTTGTGTGTACATGTGTATTTGAGTGTGAGTTTGAGTGGGTGTGTGTTCTTTTACATTAATGTGTTGACATCTGGGTATTCACGTGGGAGTGAGAATGTATGTGTGTTTATGTGTGAGGGTGTTTTTTGGTAGGTGTGTGGATGTGAAAGTAGGGGCATGTGTGTGTTATTTGTTTGTGTCTTCACATGTGTGTGTTAAACTTCGTGTATATCTATGTGTGTTTGAGTGTTCGTGTGTATGAGAGAATATGTGTTTGGGCATGTGTCTGTGTGCATGTCTCTGTGTGTGCATTTGTGAGTGTGTGTGAGTGAGTGTGTGCATGCGGGTGAGTGTTTCTGTAGGAGTGAAGGTATAAGTGTGCATATATGTGAGATTTCAGGAGTGTGTGATTGTGTGTCTGCCAGTGTGTATGGGTGAACATGTGAGTGTGTGTGGGGGTATGTTTGTGTGTCTGTGTGAGTGTATATATGGGTACGTGTTGTGAGTGTGTGTGGGAGTGTGTATGACAGTGTTTGGGAGAGTATGTGTCAGTGTATGTCAGGCTGAAGCTGTGAGTTGTGTGTAAGTTTGTGAGTGTAACTATAGGTGAGTGTGTAATTGTCATTGAGTGATTCTGTCAGTGTGTGCCTGTGTATGAGTGTGTTTGCTTGTTTGTGGGTGTGTGCCTGTGTATTTGAATTTGGGCCTGATTGTGTATTTTTGTGTCCCTGTGGGAAATAGTTTGCATGTGTATGGGAATATGTGTGTAAGTATGTGTATTTGTGTGTTGTGTGTGAGTGTGTGAGAGTGTGTGAGAATGTGCAGGTGTGTGTGAGTGAGTGTCATTGGGTTTAGGTCTGAGTGTGAGTGGATATTTGTTGCCGGTGTGTAAGTCTCAGGGTGTCTATGTGTGTGAGTGTGTTGACTTCTCGTTGGTGAGTATGACAGTGAGTGTATCTTTGTATGTTTGTGTTAGTTGGGTGTACTCAGGTGTGTTTGCTATGCCTGTGTGCATGTACATGTGTGTGTGTGAGGGAGAGTGTGTGAGTGTTTTATTGTGAAGGTGATTATGTGTGAATGAGAGCTGGCATCTCTGCATGTGTGTTTTTGTGTGCAAGTGTGTATGTTTGTGAGTGTGTATTTGTGTGTGTCTGATTTTGAGCCTACTTTTGAGTGTGAGAGTGAATATTGGAGTGCATTTGTGTGTGCATGTGCATTTGAAAGGGATTTTCTACTTTGTGTGTGTGAAAGTAGGAGTGAATGTGATTGTGGGTGACTGTGTGTGTTGTAGTGTGCAGGTGTGTGAGTATGTGCAGGTGTGTGTGACTGAGTGTGTTTGGATTGGCGTGTGAATGCTCATTTGGGTGCAGGTGTGGGAATTGGTGTCCAAGAGATTGTGTTAGCGTGTTCAGGTGTGTGATTGATGTAGAGGGGTTATGTGGACGAGTAGGAGACTGAGTGTGTCTTCGTATGTTAGTGTTCTTGCTTGTGTGTATTCACGTGTATGTGAGTACACGAGTGTGTTTGTATGTGTGAGGGTGTTTTTAGGTGTTTGTGAATGTGACTGCAGGTGTATGTGTGTGTGATGGCTTGTTCGTCTGTTCCGGTGTGTGGATGTGAGTGTTTGAATATATCTATTGGTGTTTTTGTGTTTGTATGTGTGTATGAGGGTGTATGTATGTATGTGCAGGTGGGTGGCGTAGGTGTCCGTGTACATGGGTACGTGTGTGAATTTTTGAATATGTGCAGGAGTGAGAGTGTGCATGAGGGTGTGTGTTTCTGTAGGTTTGAGTATGTGAGTGGGTATATATGTGAGGTTTATGGTTGTGAGTTTTTCTTAGTGAGTATATATGTGTTTACATGATGTGAGCGTGTGTAAGTATGTATGATAGTGTGTGGGAGTGTGTAGGTGTGAGTGTGAGGGGGATGGTGTGAGTACGTGTGTGAATGTGTGTACACGTGTATGATTGTTGATGTTTGTGAGTGTGTGTGACTGCATGTGTGTGTGTGAGTGTGTCTATGTAGGTGAGTGTTTGAGACTGTGTGTGTGAGTGCATGTGTCGGTGAGTGTGAGTGCGAGTGTGTCTTGGAGCGTGTGTATGTGTGTGGGCGCTGTTTGTGTATATCTATGTGTGTTTGTATGTGTATGAGTGTGAGTGAGTTTTTGCGTGCAGTTGATAAATGAGTAAGTTAACCCAAGCATTGGTGGCCCATGCCTTGCTTCTTAGGCATTAGGAATGCTGTGTTTACCAGCATTGTTTGTGGAGACTAGCCTAGAAATCAAATCTCACCATGAAAAATAATCTGGATCTGTTCCACACCTTTCATTCCAGCAATGGGATGCTGAGATTAGCAGGCGAGCAGTTGTAGGCCACCACGTTCAAAAAAATTGCCAACGGAGGGAAAATGAAACTGGAAAAGGTGTGTCAAAGACTGTTTTCCAACCAAATGTAGAAAGCTGAAATTTGGGGGATTGTGGTGTCAGATTGTGTATGTGTGTGTGTGTGTGTGTGTGTGCGTCTGTGTGCATGTGTGTGTGAGTTTGAGTAAGTGTGTGAGTCTGTGAATGTAAGTGTGTGTGTTCCAGTGTGGGTGAGTGTGTGAGTGTGTCTGACTGTGTGTATTTGTGTGTTTATTTGTGTGTGTCTATTTTTGAGTGAGTGTGAAGGTGTGAGTGCGTCTGTGTGTACATGTGTATTGGAAGGTGAGTTTGAGTGGGTGTGTGTTCTTTTACGTTAATGTGTTGACATCTGGGTATTCACGTGGGAGTGAGAATGTATGTGTGTGTCTGTGTGAGGGTGTTTTTGGCTGGGTGTGTGAATGTGAAAGTAGGGGAATGTGTGTGTGTTTGCTTGTTTGTGTTCACGTTTGTGTTACTGTTTATGTATATCTATATGTGTTTGTATGGGTCAATGAGAGTGTGTGTATGTGTGTTTGTGCATGTGTCTGTGTACTTGTGTAAGAGTGTGAAATTGTGAATGTTTGTGAGTGAATGTGTTCATGCAGGTGTGTGTTTCTGTATGACTGTATGAGTGTGCACCTAGGTGAATGTTTATGTCTGTGAGTGTGATTGTGAGTCAGCCTGTGTGAGTTTCTGTGTGTATGTGTTGTGAGAGTTTGTGTTTGGTGGTGTGTTTTTGAGTCAGTGTGTGAGTGTATATGTGGGTACTTGTGAGTAAGTGTGGGAGTGTGCATGACGGTGTGTGGGAGAGAATGTGTGAGAGTATACGAGGCTGAAGGTGTGAGTGAGTGTGTGAATGTGTGTACATGTGTTTGTTGGTAGGTGTTTGTTTGTCTGACTGATTTTGTGTGTGTGTTTCTGTGAGTGAGAGTGGGAAAGTTGTAGGTGTGTACATGTGTGTGAGTGTGAAAATGTGTGTGAGTGTGTGAGTTGTGTGTAAGTGTGTGTTTCTGTAAGTGAGGGTTTAATTGTAATTGGATGATTCTGTGAGTTTGTGTGTAAATGAGTGTGTGTGCTTGTTTGTGGTTGTGAGCCTGTGCATTCGAATTTGTGTATGATTGTGTATTTTTGTGTCTCTGTGTGAGACAGTTTGCATGTGTATGGGCATATGTGTGTAAGTATGTTTATCTGTGTTGTGTGTGAGTGTGTGTGAGAATGTGCAGGTGTGTGTGGTGAGTGAAAGTGTGTTTGGGTCAGAGTGTGAGTGGGTGTTTGGTGCAGGTGTGTGAGTGTGTGTCTGTGAGTGTGCTGAGATTATTTTTGTGAGTATAACAGTGAGTCTGTGTCTTCGTTTGTTTGTGTTAGTTGAGTGTATTCAGGTGTGTTTGGTATGCCTGTGTGGATGTACATGTGTGTGTGTGTGAGGGTGAGAGTGTGAGTGGTTTTTTTTGTGTGTGATCATGTGTGAGTGAGAGCTGGCATCTGTGTATGTGTGTTTTAGTTTGTGGTTCTGTAGGTTTGCGAGTGTGACTTTGTGTGTGTGTTTGTGTGTGAGTCTATTTTGGAGTGTGAGTGTGAATATGGGAGTGCATTTGTGTGTCCATGTGTATTTGAAAGGGATTTTCTTCTTAGTGTGTGTGAAAGTAGGAGTGAATGTGATTGTGGGTGACTGTGTGTGTTGTAGTGTGCAGGTGTGTGAGTATGTGCAGGTGTGTGTGACTGAGTGTGTTTGGATTGGCGTGTGAATGCTCATTTGGGTGCAGGTGTGGGAATTTGTGTCCAAGAGATTGTGTTAATGTGTTCAGGTGTGTGATTGATGTAGAGGGGTTATGTGGACGAGTAGGAGACTGAGTGTGTCTTCGTATGTTAGTGTTCTTACTTGGGTGTATTCATGTGTATGTGAGTACACGAGTGTGTTTGTATGTGTGAGGGTGTTTTTAGGTGTTTGTGAATGTGACTGCAGGTGTATGTGTGTGTGATGGCTTGTTCGTCTGTTCCGGTGTGTGGATGTGAGTGTTTGAATATATCTATTGGTGTTTTTGTGTTTGTATGTGTGTATGAGGGTGTATGTATGTATGTGCAGGTGGGTGGCGTAGGTGTCCGTGTACATGGGTACGTGTGTGAATTTTTGAATATGTGCAGGAGTGAGAGTGTGCATGAGGGTGTGTGTTTCTGTAGGTTTGAGTATGTGAGTGGTTATGTATGTGAGGTTTATGGTTGTGAGTTTTTCTTAGTGAGTATATATGTGTTTACATGATGTGAGCGTGTGTAAGTATGTATGATAGTGTGTGGGAGTGTGTAGGTGTGAGTGTGAGGGGGATGGTGTGAGTACGTGTGTGAATGTGTGTACACGTGTATGATTGTTGATGTTTGTGAGTGTGTGTGACTGCATGTGTGTGTGTGAGTGTGTCTATGTAGGTGAGTGTTTGAGACTGTGTGTGTGAGTGCATGTGTGGGTGAGTGTGAGTGCGAGTGTGTCTTGGAGCGTGTGTATGTGTGTGGGCGCTGTTTGTGTATATCTATGTGTGTTTGTATGTGTATGAGTGTGAGTGAGTTTTTGCGTGCAGTTGATAAATGAGTAAGTTAACCCAAGCATTGGTGGCCCATGCCTTGCTTCTTAGGCATTAGGAATGCTGTGTTTACCAGCATTGTTTGTGGAGACTAGCCTAGAAATCAAATCTCACCATGAAAAATAATCTGGATCTGTTCCACACCTTTCATTCCAGCAATGGGATGCTGAGATTAGCAGGCGAGCAGTTGTAGGCCACCACGTTCAAAAAAATTGCCAACGGAGGGAAAATGAAACTGGAAAAGGTGTGTCAAAGACTGTTTTCCAACCAAATGTAGAAAGCTGAAATTTGGGGGATTGTGGTGTCAGATTGTGTATGTGTGTGTGTGTGTGTGTGTGTGCGTCTGTGTGCATGTGTGTGTGAGTTTGAGTAAGTGTGTGAGTCTGTGAATGTAAGTGTGTGTGTTCCAGTGTGGGTGAGTGTGTGAGTGTGTCTGACTGTGTGTATTTGTGTGTTTATTTGTGTGTGTCTATTTTTGAGTGAGTGTGAAGGTGTGAGTGCGTCTGTGTGTACATGTGTATTGGAAGGTGAGTTTGAGTGGGTGTGTGTTCTTTTACGTTAATGTGTTGACATCTGGGTATTCACGTGGGAGTGAGAATGTATGTGTGTGTCTGTGTGAGGGTGTTTTTGGCTGGGTGTGTGAATGTGAAAGTAGGGACATGTGTGTGTGTTTGCTTGTTTGTGTTCACGTTTGTGTTACTGTTTATGTATATCTATATGTGTTTTTATGGGTCAATGAGAGTGTGTGTATGTGTGTTTGTGCATGTGTCTGTGTACTTGTGTAAGAGTGTGAAATTGTGAATGTGTGTGAGTGAATGTGTTCATGCAGGTGTGTGTTTCTGTATGACTGTATGAGTGTGCACCTAGGTGAATGTTTATGTCTGTGAGTGTGATTGTGAGTCAGCCTGTGTGAGTTTCTGTGTGTATGTGTTGTGAGAGTTTGTGTTTGGTGGTGTGTTTTTGAGTCAGTGTGTGAGTGTATATGTGGGTACTTGTGAGTAAGTGTGGGAGTGTGCATGACGGTGTGTGGGAGAGAATGTGTGAGAGTATACGAGGCTGAAGGTGTGAGTGAGTGTGTGAATGTGTGTACATGTGTTTGTTGGTAGGTGTTTGTTTGTCTGACTGATTTTGTGTGTGTGTTTCTGTGAGTGAGAGTGGGAAAGTTGTAGGTGTGTACATGTGTGTGAGTGTGAAAATGTGTGTGAGTGTGTGAGTTGTGTGTAAGTGTGTGTTTCTGTAAGTGAGGGTTTAATTGTAATTGGATGATTCTGTGAGTTTGTGTGTAAATGAGTGTGTGTGCTTGTTTGTGGTTGTGAGCCTGTGTATTTGAATTTGTGTATGATTGTGTATTTTTGTGTCTCTGTGTGAGACAGTTTGCATGTGTATGGGCATATGTGTGTAAGTATGTTTTTCTGTGTTGTGTGTGAGTGTGTGTGAGAATGTGCAGGTGTGTGTGGTGAGTGAAAGTGTGTTTGGGTCAGAGTGTGAGTGGGTGTTCGGTGCAGGTGTGTGAGTGTGTGTCTGTGAGTGTGCTGAGATTATTTTTGTGAGTATAACAGTGAGTCTGTGTCTTCGTTTGTTTGTGTTAGTTGAGTGTATTCAGGTGTGTTTGGTATGCCTGTGTGGATGTACATGTGTGTGTGTGTGAGGGTGAGAGTGTGAGTGGTTTTTTTTGTGTGTGATCATGTGTGAGTGAGAGCTGGCATCTGTGTATGTGTGTTTTAGTTTGTGGTTCTGTAGGTTTGTGAGTGTGACTTTGTGTGTGTGTTTGTGTGTGAGTCTATTTTGGAGTGTGAGTGTGAATATGGGAGCGCATTTGTGTGTCCATGTGTATTTGAAAGGGATTTTCTTCTTAGTGTGTGTGAAAGTAGGAGTGAATGTGATTGTGGGTGACTGTGTGTGTTGTAGTGTGCAGGTGTGTGAGTATGTGCAGGTGTGTGTGACTGAGTGTGTTTGGATTGGCGTGTGAATGCTCATTTGGGTGCAGGTGTGGGAATTTGTGTCCAAGAGATTGTGTTAATGTGTTCAGGTGTGTGATTGATGTGGAGGGGTTATGTGGACGAGTAGGAGACTGAGTATGTCTTCGTATGTTAGAGTTCTTGCTTGTGTGTATTCACGTGTATGTGAGTACACGAGTGTGTTTGTATGTGTGAGGGTGTTTTTAGGAGTTTGTGAATGTGACTGCAGGTGTATGTGTGTGTGATGGCTTGTTCGTCTGTTCTGGTGTGTGGATGTGAGTGTTTGTATATATCTATTTGTATTTTTGTGTTTGTATGTGTGTATGAGGGTGTATGTATGTATGTGCAGGTGGGTGGCGTAGGTGTCCGTGTACATGGGTACGTGTGTGAATTTTTGAATATGTGCAGGAGTGAGAGTGTGCATGAGGGTGTGTGTTTCTGTAGGTTTGAGTATGTGAGTGGTTATATATGTGAGGTTTATGGTTGTGAGTTTTTCTTAGTGAGTATATATGTGTTTACATGATGTGAGCGTGTGTAAGTGTGTATGATAGTGTGTGGGAGTGTGTAGGTGTGAGTGTGAGGGGGATGGTGTGAGTACGTGTGTGAATGTGTGTACCCATGTATGATTGTTGATGTTTGTGAGTGTGTGTGACTGCATGTGTGTGTGTGAGTGTGTCTATGTAGGTGAGTGTTTGAGACTGTGTGTGTGAGTGCATGTGTGGGTGAGTGTGAGTGCGAGTGAGTCTTGGAGCGTGTGTATGTGTGTGGCGGCTGTTTGTGTATATCTATGTGTGTTTGCGTGTGTTTGTATGTGTATGAGTGTGAGTGAGTTTTTGGGTGCAGTTGATAAATGAGTAAGTTAACCCAAGCATTGGTGGCCCATGCCTTGCTTCTTAGGCATTAGGAATGCTGACTTTAGCAGCATTGTTTGTGGAGACTAGCCTAGAAATCAAATCTCACCATATAAAATAACATGGATCTGTCCCACACCTTTCATTCCCGCAATGGGATGCTGAGATTTGCAGGCGAGCAGTTGTAGGCCACCACGTTCAAAAAAATTGCCAACGGAGGAAAAATGAAACTGGGCAAGGTGGTCAAAGACTGTTTTCCGAGCAAATGTAGAAAGCTGAAATTTCGGGGTTTGTGGTGTCAGACTGCATATGTGTGTGTGTGTGTGCGCATGCGTTGGTGTGAGTTTGAGTAAGTGTGTGAGTCTGTGAATGTAAGTGTGTGTGTTCAAGTGTGGGTGAGTGTGTGAGTGTGAGTGTGTGTACTTGTGTGTTTATTTGTGTGAGACTATTTTTGAGTGAGTGTGAACATGTGAGTGCGTTTGTGTGTACATGTGTATTTGAGTGTGAGTTTGAGTGGGTGTGTGTTCTTTTACATTAATGTGTTGACATCTGGGTATTCACGTGGGAGTGAGAATGTATGTGTGTTTATGTGTGAGGGTGTTTTTTGGTAGGTGTGTGGATGGGAAAGTAGGGGCATGTGTGTGTGTTATTTGTTTGTGTCTTCACATGTGTGTGTTAAACTTCGTGTATATCTATGTGTGTTTGAGTGTTCGTGTGTATGAGAGAATATGTGTTTGGGCATGTGTCTGTGTGCATGTCTCTGTGTGTGCATTTGTGAGTGTGTGTGAGTGAGTGTGTGCATGCGGGTGAGTGTTTCTGTAGGAGTGAAGGTATAAGTGTGCATATATGTGAGATTTCAGGAGTGTGTGATTGTGTGTCAGTCAGTGTGTCTGGGTGAACATGTTGTGAATGTGTGTGGGGGTATGATTGTGTGTCTGTGTGAGTGTATATATGGGTACGTGTTGTGAGTGTGTGTGGGAGTGTGTATGACAGTGTTTGGGAGAGTATGTGTCCGTGTATGTCAGGCTGAAGCTGTGAGTTGTGTGTAAGTTTGTGAGTGTAACTGTAGGTGAGTGTGTAATTGTCATTGAGTGATTCTGTCAGTGTGTGCCTGTGTATGAGTTTGTTTGCTTGTTTGTGGGTGTGTGCCTGTGTATTTGAATTTGGGCCTGATTGTGTATTTTTGTGTCCCTGTGGGAAATAGTTTGCATGTGTATGGGAATATGTGTGTAAGTATGTGTATTTGTGTGTTGTGTGTGAGTGTGTGAGAGTGTGTGAGAATGTGCATGTGTGTGTGAGTGAGTGTCATTGGGTTTAGGTCTGAGTGTGAGTGGATATTTGTTGCCGGTGTGTAAGTCTCAGGGTGTCTATGTGTGTGAGTGTGTTGACTTCTCGTTGGTGAGTATGACAGTGAGTGTATCTTTGTATGTTTGTGTTAGTTGGGTGTACTCAGGTGTGTTTGCTATGCCTGTGTGCATGTACATGTGTGTGTGTGAGGGAGAGTGTGTGAGTGTTTTATTGTGAAGGTGATTATGTGTGAATGAGAGCTGGCATCTCTGCATGTGTGTTTTTGTGTGCAAGTGTGTATGTTTGTGAGTGTGTATTTGTGTGTGTCTGATTTTGAGCCTACTTTTGAGTGTGAGAGTGAATATTGGAGTGCATTTGTGTGTGCATGTGCATTTGAAAGGGATTTTCTACTTTGTGTGTGTGAAAGTAGGAGTGAATGTGATTGTGGGTGACTGTGTGTGTTGTAGTGTGCAGGTGTGTGAGTATGTGCAGGTGTGTGTGACTGAGTGTGTTTGGATTGGCGTGTGAATGCTCATTTGGGTGCAGGTGTGGGAATTGGTGTCCAAGAGATTGTGTTAGCGTGTTCAGGTGTGTGATTGATGTAGAGGGGTTATGTGGACGAGTAGGAGACTGAGTGTGTCTTCGTATGTTAGTGTTCTTGCTTGTGTGTATTCACGTGTATGTGAGTACATGAGTGTGTTTGTATGTGTGAGGGTGTTTTTAGGTGTTTGTGAATGTGACTGCAGGTGTATGTGTGTGTGATGGCTTGTTCGTCTGTTCCGGTGTGTGGATGTGAGTGTTTGAATATATCTATTGGTGTTTTTGTGTTTGTATGTGTGTATGAGGGTGTATGTATGTATGTGCAGGTGGGTGGCGTAGGTGTCCGTGTACATGGGTACGTGTGTGAATTTTTGAATATGTGCAGGAGTGAGAGTGTGCATGAGGGTGTGTGTTTCTGTAGGTTTGAGTATGTGAGTGGTTATATATGTGAGGTTTATGGTTGTGAGTTTTTCTTAGTGAGTATATATGTGTTTACATGATGTGAGCGTGTGTAAGTGTGTATGATAGTGTGTGGGAGTGTGTAGGTGTGAGTGTGAGGGGGATGGTGTGAGTACGTGTGTGAATGTGTGTACACGTGTATGATTGTTGATGTTTGTGAGTGTGTGTGACTGCATGTGTGTGTGTGAGTGTGTCTATGTAGGTGAGTGTTTGAGACTGTGTGTGTGAGTGCATGTGTGGGTGAGTGTGAGTGCGAGTGTGTCTTGGAGCGTGTGTATGTGTGTGGGCGCTGTTTGTGTATATCTATGTGTGTTTGTATGTGTATGAGTGTGAGTGAGTTTTTGGGTGCAGTTGATAAATGACTAAGTTAACCCAAGCATTGGTGGCCCATGCCTTGCTTCTTAGGCATTCGGAATGCTGTGTTTACCAGCATTGTTTGTGGAGACTAGCCTAGAAATCAAATCTCACCATGAAAAATAAGCTGGATCTGTTCCACACCTTTCATTCCAGCAATGGGATGCTGAGATTAGCAGGCGAGCAGTTGTAGGCCACCACGTTCAAAAAAATTGCCAACGGAGGGAAAATGAAACTGGAAAAGGTGTGTCAAAGACTGTTTTCCAACCTAATGTAGAAAGCTGAAATTTGGGGGATTGTGGTGTCAGATTGTGTATGTGTGTGTGTGTGTGTGTGTGCGTCTGTGTGCATGTGTGTGTGTGAGTTTGAGTAAGTGTGTGAGTCTGTGAATGTAAGTGTGTGTGTTCCAGTGTGGGTGAGTGTGTGTGTGTCTGACTGTGTGTATTTGTGTGTTTATTTGTGTGCGTCTATTTTTGAGTGAGTGTGAAGGTGTGAGTGCGTCTGTGTGTACATGTGTATTGGAAGGTGAGTTTGAGTGGGTGTGTGTTCTTTTACGTTAATGTGTTGACATCTGGGTATTCACGTGGGAGTGAGAATGTATGTGTGTGTCTGTGTGAGGGTGTTTTTGGCTGGGTGTGTGAATGTGAAAGTAGGGGCATGTGTGTGTGTTTGCTTGTTTGTGTTCACGTTTGTGTTACTGTTTATGTATATCTATATGTGTTTGTATGGGTCAATGAGAGTGTGTGTATGTGTGTTTGTGCATGTGTCTGTGTACTTGTGTAAGAGTGTGAAATTGTGAATGTGTGTGAGTGAATGTGTGCATGCAGGTGTGTGTTTCTGTATGACTGATTGTATGAGTGTGCACCTAGGTGAGTGTTTATGTCTGTGAGTGTGATTGTGAGTCAGCCTGTGTGAGTTTCTGTGTGTATGTGTTGTGAGAGTTTGTGTTTGGTGGTGTGTTTTTGAGTCAGTGTGTGAGTGTATATGTGGGTACTTGTGAGTAAGTGTGGGAGTGTGCATGACGGTGTGTGGGAGAGAATGTGTGAGAGTATACGAGGCTGAAGGTGTGAGTGAGTGTGTGAATGTGTGTACATGTGTTTGTTGGTAGGTGTTTGTTTGTCTGACTGATTTTGTGTGTGTGTTTCTGTGAGTGAGAGTGGGAAAGTTGTAGGTGTGTACATGTGTGTGAGTGTGAAAATGTGTGTG
Organism: Castor canadensis; assembly: GCF_047511655.1. Classification (NCBI taxonomy): domain Eukaryota; kingdom Metazoa; phylum Chordata; class Mammalia; order Rodentia; family Castoridae; genus Castor; species Castor canadensis. Next base: position 152,853 of record NW_027395348.1, read on the forward strand.
AGTGTGTGAGTTGTGTGTAAGTGTGTGTTTCTGTAAGTGAGGGTTTAATTGTAATTGGATGATTCTGTGAGTTTCTGTGTAAATGAGTGTGTGTGCTTGTTTGTGGTTGTGAGCCTGTGCATTTGAATTTGTGTATGATTGTGTATTTTTGTGTCTCTGTGTGAGACAGTTTGCATGTGTATGGGCATATGTGTGTAAGTATGTTTATCTGTGTTGTGTGTGAGTGTGTGTGAGAATGTGCAGGTGTGTGTGGTGAGTGATGTGAGCGATGTGAGCATGTGTAAGTGTGTATGATAGTGTGTGGGAGTGTGTAGGTGTGAGTGTGAGGGGGATGGTGTGAGTACGTGTGTGAATGTGTGTACACGTGTATGATTGTTGATGTTTGTGAGTGTGTGTGACTGCATGTGTGTGTGTGAGTGTGTCTATGTAGGTGAGTGTTTGAGACTGTGTGTGTGAGTGCATGTGTGGGTGAGTGTGAGTGCGTGTGTGTCTTGGAGCGTGTGTATGTGTGTGGGCGCTGTTTGTGTATATCTATGTGTGTTTGTATGTGTATGAGTGTGAGTGAGTTTTTGCGTGCAGTTGATAAATGAGTAAGTTAACCCAAGCATTGGTGGCCCATGCCTTGCTTCTTAGGCATTAGGAATGCTGTGTTTACCAGCATTGTTTGTGGAGACTAGCCTAGAAATCAAATCTCACCATGAAAAATAATCTGGATCTGTTCCACACCTTTCATTCCAGCAATGGGATGCTGAGATTAGCAGGCGAGCAGTTGTAGGCCACCACGTTCAAAAAAATTGCCAACGGAGGGAAAATGAAACTGGAAAAGGTGTGTCAAAGACTGTTTTCCAACCAAATGTAGAAAGCTGAAATTTGGGGGATTGTGGTGTCAGATTGTGTATGTGTGTGTGTGTGTGTGTGTGTGCGTCTGTGTGCATGTGTGTGTGAGTTTGAGTAAGTGTGTGAGTCTGTGAATGTAAGTGTGTGTGTTCCAGTGTGGGTGAGTGTGTGAGTGTGTCTGACTGTGTGTATTTGTGTGTTTATTTGTGTGTGTCTATTTTTGAGTGAGTGTGAAGGTGTGAGTGCGTCTGTGTGTACATGTGTATTGGAAGGTGAGTTTGAGTGGGTGTGTGTTCTTTTACGTTAATGTGTTGACATCTGGGTATTCACGTGGGAGTGAGAATGTATGTGTGTGTCTGTGTGAGGGTGTTTTTGGCTGGGTGTGTGAATGTGAAAGTAGGGGCATGTGTGTGTGTTTGCTTGTTTGTGTTCACGTTTGTGTTACTGTTTATGTATATCTATATGTGTTTGTATGGGTCAATGAGAGTGTGTGTATGTGTGTTTGTGCATGTGTCTGTGTACTTGTGTAAGAGTGTGAAATTGTGAATGTGTGTGAGTGAATGTGTTCATGCAGGTGTGTGTTTCTGTATGACTGTATGAGTGTGCACCTAGGTGAATGTTTATGTCTGTGAGTGTGATTGTGAGTCAGCCTGTGTGAGTTTCTGTGTGTATGTGTTGTGAGAGTTTGTGTTTGGTGGTGTGTTTTTGAGTCAGTGTGTGAGTGTATATGTGGGTACTTGTGAGTAAGTGTGGGAGTGTGCATGACGGTGTGTGGGAGAGAATGTGTGAGAGTATACGAGGCTGAAGGTGTGAGTGAGTGTGTGAATGTGTGTACATGTGTTTGTTGGTAGGTGTTTGTTTGTCTGACTGATTTTGTGTGTGTGTTTCTGTGAGTGAGAGTGGGAAAGTTGTAGGTGTGTACATGTGTGTGAGTGTGAAAATGTGTGTGAGTGTGTGAGTTGTGTGTAAGTGTGTGTTTCTGTAAGTGAGGGTTTAATTGTAATTGGATGATTCTGTGAGTTTGTGTGTAAATGAGTGTGTGTGCTTGTTTGTGGTTGTGAGCCTGTGTATTTGAATTTGTGTATGATTGTGTATTTTTGTGTCTCTGTGTGAGACAGTTTGCATGTGTATGGGCATATGTGTGTAAGTATGTTTTTCTGTGTTGTGTGTGAGTGTGTGTGAGAATGTGCAGGTGTGTGTGGTGAGTGAAAGTGTGTTTGGGTCAGAGTGTGAGTGGGTGTTCGGTGCAGGTGTGTGAGTGTGTGTCTGTGAGTGTGCTGAGATTATTTTTGTGAGTATAACAGTGAGTCTGTGTCTTCGTTTGTTTGTGTTAGTTGAGTGTATTCAGGTGTGTTTGGTATGCCTGTGTGGATGTACATGTGTGTGTGTGTGAGGGTGAGAGTGTGAGTGGTTTTTTTTGTGTGTGATCATGTGTGAGTGAGAGCTGGCATCTGTGTATGTGTGTTTTAGTTTGTGGTTCTGTAGGTTTGTGAGTGTGACTTTGTGTGTGTGTTTGTGTGTGAGTCTATTTTGGAGTGTGAGTGTGAATATGGGAGCGCATTTGTGTGTCCATGTGTATTTGAAAGGGATTTTCTTCTTAGTGTGTGTGAAAGTAGGAGTGAATGTGATTGTGGGTGACTGTGTGTGTTGTAGTGTGCAGGTGTGTGAGTATGTGCAGGTGTGTGTGACTGAGTGTGTTTGGATTGGCGTGTGAATGCTCATTTGGGTGCAGGTGTGGGAATTTGTGTCCAAGAGATTGTGTTAATGTGTTCAGGTGTGTGATTGATGTGGAGGGGTTATGTGGACGAGTAGGAGACTGAGTATGTCTTCGTATGTTAGAGTTCTTGCTTGTGTGTATTCACGTGTATGTGAGTACACGAGTGTGTTTGTATGTGTGAGGGTGTTTTTAGGAGTTTGTGAATGTGACTGCAGGTGTATGTGTGTGTGATGGCTTGTTCGTCTGTTCTGGTGTGTGGATGTGAGTGTTTGTATATATCTATTTGTATTTTTGTGTTTGTATGTGTGTATGAGGGTGTATGTATGTATGTGCAGGTGGGTGGCGTAGGTGTCCGTGTACATGGGTACGTGTGTGAATTTTTGAATATGTGCAGGAGTGAGAGTGTGCATGAGGGTGTGTGTTTCTGTAGGTTTGAGTATGTGAGTGGTTATATATGTGAGGTTTATGGTTGTGAGTTTTTCTTAGTGAGTATATATGTGTTTACATGATGTGAGCGTGTGTAAGTGTGTATGATAGTGTGTGGGAGTGTGTAGGTGTGAGTGTGAGGGGGATGGTGTGAGTACGTGTGTGAATGTGTGTACCCATGTATGATTGTTGATGTTTGTGAGTGTGTGTGACTGCATGTGTGTGTGTGAGTGTGTCTATGTAGGTGAGTGTTTGAGACTGTGTGTGTGAGTGCATGTGTGGGTGAGTGTGAGTGCGAGTGAGTCTTGGAGCGTGTGTATGTGTGTGGCGGCTGTTTGTGTATATCTATGTGTGTTTGCGTGTGTTTGTATGTGTATGAGTGTGAGTGAGTTTTTGGGTGCAGTTGATAAATGAGTAAGTTAACCCAAGCATTGGTGGCCCATGCCTTGCTTCTTAGGCATTAGGAATGCTGACTTTAGCAGCATTGTTTGTGGAGACTAGCCTAGAAATCAAATCTCACCATATAAAATAACATGGATCTGTCCCACACCTTTCATTCCCGCAATGGGATGCTGAGATTTGCAGGCGAGCAGTTGTAGGCCACCACGTTCAAAAAAATTGCCAACGGAGGAAAAATGAAACTGGGCAAGGTGGTCAAAGACTGTTTTCCGAGCAAATGTAGAAAGCTGAAATTTCGGGGTTTGTGGTGTCAGACTGCATATGTGTGTGTGTGTGTGCGCATGCGTTGGTGTGAGTTTGAGTAAGTGTGTGAGTCTGTGAATGTAAGTGTGTGTGTTCAAGTGTGGGTGAGTGTGTGAGTGTGAGTGTGTGTATTTGTGTGTTTATTTGTGTGAGACTATTTTTGAGTGAGTGTGAACATGTGAGTGCGTTTGTGTGTACATGTGTATTTGAGTGTGAGTTTGAGTGGGTGTGTGTTCTTTTACATTAATGTGTTGACATCTGGGTATTCACGTGGGAGTGAGAATGTATGTGTGTTTATGTGTGAGGGTGTTTTTTGGTAGGTGTGTGGATGGGAAAGTAGGGGCATGTGTGTGTGTTATTTGTTTGTGTCTTCACATGTGTGTGTTAAACTTCGTGTATATCTATGTGTGTTTGAGTGTTCGTGTGTATGAGAGAATATGTGTTTGGGCATGTGTCTGTGTGCATGTCTCTGTGTGTGCATTTGTGAGTGTGTGTGAGTGAGTGTCATTGGGTTTAGGTCTGAGTGTGAGTGGATATTTGTTGCGGGTGTGTAAGTCTCAGGGTGTCTATGTGTGTGAGTGTGTTGACTTCTCGTTGGTGAGTATGACAGTGAGTGTATCTTTGTATGTTTGTGTTAGTTGGGTGTACTCAGGTGTGTTTGCTATGCCTGTGTGCATGTACATGTGTGTGTGTGAGGGAGAGTGTGTGAGTGTTTTATTGTGAAGGTGATTATGTGTGAATGAGAGCTGGCATCTCTGCATGTGTGTTTTTGTGTGCAAGTGTGTATGTTTGTGAGTGTGTATTTGTGTGTGTCTGATTTTGAGCCTACTTTTGAGTGTGAGAGTGAATATTGGAGTGCATTTGTGTGTGCATGTGCATTTGAAAGGGATTTTCTACTTTGTGTGTGTGAAAGTAGGAGTGAATGTGATTGTGGGTGACTGTGTGTGTTGTAGTGTGCAGGTGTGTGAGTATGTGCAGGTGTGTGTGACTGAGTGTGTTTGGATTGGCGTGTGAATGCTCATTTGGGTGCAGGTGTGGGAATTGGTGTCCAAGAGATTGTGTTAGCGTGTTCAGGTGTGTGATTGATGTAGAGGGGTTATGTGGACGAGTAGGAGACTGAGTGTGTCTTCGTATGTTAGTGTGCTTGCTTGTGTGTATTCACGTGTATGTGAGTACTCAAGTGTGTTTGTATGTGTGAGGGTGTTTTTAGGTGTTTGTGAATGTGACTGCAGGTGTATGTGTGTGTGATGGCTTGTTCGTCTGTTCCGGTGTGTGGATGTGAGTGTTTGAATATATCTATTGGTGTTTTTGTGTTTGTATGTGTGTATGAGGGTGTATGTATGTATGTGCAGGTGGGTGGCGTAGGTGTCCGTGTACATGGGTACGTGTGTGAATTTTTGAATATGTGCAGGAGTGAGAGTGTGCATGAGGGTGTGTGTTTCTGTAGGTTTGAGTATGTGAGTGGTTATATATGTGAGGTTTATGGTTGTGAGTTTTTCTTAGTGAGTATATATGTGTTTACATGATGTGAGCGTGTGTAAGTGTGTATGATAGTGTGTGGGAGTGTGTAGGTGTGAGTGTGAGGGGGATGGTGTGAGTACGTGTGTGAATGTGTGTACACGTGTATGATTGTTGATGTTTGTGAGTGTGTGTGACTGCATGTGTGTGTGTGAGTGTGTCTATGTAGGTGAGTGTTTGAGACTGTGTGTGTGAGTGCATGTGTGGGTGAGTGTGAGTGCGAGTGTGTCTTGGAGCGTGTGTATGTGTGTGGGCGCTGTTTGTGTATATCTATGTGTGTTTGTATGTGTATGAGTGTGAGTGAGTTTTTGGGTGCAGTTGATAAATGACTAAGTTAACCCAAGCATTGGTGGCCCATGCCTTGCTTCTTAGGCATTAGGAATGCTGTGTTTACCAGCATTGTTTGTGGAGACTAGCCTAGAAATCAAATCTCACCATGAAAAATAAGCTGGATCTGTTCCACACCTTTCATTCCAGCAATGGGATGCTGAGATTAGCAGGCGAGCAGTTGTAGGCCACCACGTTCAAAAAAATTGCCAACGGAGGGAAAATGAAACTGGAAAAGGTGTGTCAAAGACTGTTTTCCAACCTAATGTAGAAAGCTGAAATTTGGGGGATTGTGGTGTCAGATTGTGTATGTGTGTGTGTGTGTGTGTGTGTGCGTCTGTGTGCATGTGTGTGTGTGAGTTTGAGTAAGTGTGTGAGTCTGTGAATGTAAGTGTGTGTGTTCCAGTGTGGGTGAGTGTGTGTGTGTCTGACTGTGTGTATTTGTGTGTTTATTTGTGTGCGTCTATTTTTGAGTGAGTGTGAAGGTGTGAGTGCGTCTGTGTGTACATGTGTATTGGAAGGTGAGTTTGAGTGGGTGTGTGTTCTTTTACGTTAATGTGTTGACATCTGGGTATTCACGTGGGAGTGAGAATGTATGTGTGTGTCTGTGTGAGGGTGTTTTTGGCTGGGTGTGTGAATGTGAAAGTAGGGGCATGTGTGTGTGTTTGCTTGTTTGTGTTCACGTTTGTGTTACTGTTTATGTATATCTATATGTGTTTGTATGGGTCAATGAGAGTGTGTGTATGTGTGTTTGTGCATGTGTCTGTGTACTTGTGTAAGAGTGTGAATTTGTGAATGTGTGTGAGTGAATGTGTGCATGCAGGTGTGTGTTTCTGTATGACTGATTGTATGAGTGTGCACCTAGGTGAGTGTTTATGTCTGTGAGTGTGATTGTGAGTCAGCCTGTGTGAGTTTCTGTGTGTATGTGTTGTGAGAGTTTGTGTTTGGTGGTGTGTTTTTGAGTCAGTGTGTGAGTGTATATGTGGGTACTTGTGAGTAAGTGTGGGAGTGTGCATGACGGTGTGTGGGAGAGAATGTGTGAGAGTATACGAGGCTGAAGGTGTGAGTGAGTGTGTGAATGTGTGTGCATGTGTTTGTTGGTAGGTGTTTGTTTGTCTGACTGATTTTGTGTGTGTGTTTCTGTGAGTGAGAGTGGGAAAGTTGTAGGTGTGTACATGTGTGTGAGTGTGAAAATGTGTGTGAGTGTGTGAGTTGTGTGTAAGTGTGTGTTTCTGTAAGTGAGGGTTTAATTGTAATTGGATGATTCTGTGAGTTTGTGTGTAAATGAGTGTCTGTGCTTGTTTGTGGTTGTGAGCCTGTGCATTTGAATTTGTGTATGATTGTGTATTTTTGTGTCTCTGTGTGAGACAGTTTGCATGTGTATGGGCATATGTGTGTAAGTATGTTTATCTGTGTTGTGTGTGAGTGTGTGTGAGAATGTGCAGGTGTGTGTGGTGAGTGAAAGTGTGTTTGGGTCAGAGTGTGAGTGAGTGTTCGGTGCAGGTGTGTGAGTGTGTGTCTGTGAGTGTGCTGAGATTATTTTTGTGAGTATAACAGTGAGTCTGTGTCTTCGTTTGTTTGTGTTAGTTGAGTGTATTCAGGTGTGTTTGATACGCCTGTGTGGATGTACATGTGTGTGTGTGTGTGAGGGTGAGAGTGTGAGTGGTTTTTTTTGTGTGTGATCATGTGTGAGTGAGAGCTGACATCTGTGTATGTGTGTTTTTGTTTGTGGTTCTGTAAGTTTGCGAGTTTGACTTTGTGTGTGTGTTTGTGTGTGAGTCTATTTTGGAGTGTGAGTGTGAATATGGGAGTGCATTTGTGTGTCCATGTGTATTTGAAAGGGATTTTCTTCTTAGTGTGTGTGAAAGTAGGAGTGAATGTGATTGTGGGTGACTGTGTGTGTTGTAGTGTGCAGGTGTGTGAGTATGTGCAGGTGTGTGTGACTGAGTGTGTTTGGATTGGCGTGTGAATGCTCATTTGGGTGCAGGTGTGGGAATTTGTGTCCAAGAGATTGTGTTAATGTGTTCAGGTGTGTGATTGATGTAGAGGGGTTATGTGGACGAGTAGGAGACTGAGTGTGTCTTCGTATGTTAGTGTTCTTACTTGGGTGTATTCATGTGTATGTGAGTACACGAGTGTGTTTGTATGTGTGAGGGTGTTTTTAGGAGTTTGTGAATGTGACTGCAGGTGTATGTGTGTGTGATGGCTTGTTCGTCTGTTCTGGTGTGTGGATGTGAGTGTTTGTATATATCTATTTGTATTTTTGTGTTTGTATGTGTGTATGAGGGTGTATGTATGTATGTGCAGGTGGGTGGCGTAGGTGTCCGTGTACATGGGAACGTGTGTGAATTTTTGAATATGTGCAGGAGTGAGAGTGTGCATGAGGGTGTGTGTTTCTGTAGGTTTGAGTATGTGAGTGGTTATATATGTGAGGTTTATGGGTGTGAGTTTTTCTTAGTGAGTATATATGTGTTTACATGATGTGAGCGTGGGTAAGTGTGTATGATAGTGTGTGGGAGTGTGTAGGTGTGAGTGTGAGGGGGATGGTGTGAGTACGTGTGTGAATGTGTGTACCCATGTATGATTGTTGATGTTTGTGAGTGTGTGTGACTGCATGTGTGTGTGTGAGTGTGTCTATGTAGGTGAGTGTTTGAGACTGTGTGTGTGAGTGCATGTGTGGGTGAGTGTGAGTGCGAGTGAGTCTTGGAGCGTGTGTATGTGTGTGGCGGCTGTTTGTGTATATCTATGTGTGTTTGCGTGTGTTTGTATGTGTATGAGTGTGAGTGACTTTTTGGGTGCAGTTGATAAATGAGTAAGTTAACCCAAGCATTGGTGGCCCATGCCTTGCTTCTTAGGCATTAGGAATGCTGACTTTAGCAGCATTGTTTGTGGAGACTAGCCTAGAAATCAAATCTCACCATATAAAATAACATGGATCTGTCCCACACCTTTCATTCCCACAATGGGATGCTGAGATTTGCAGGCGAGCAGTTGTAGGCCACCACGTTCAAAAAAATTGCCAACGGAGAAAAAATGAAACTGGGCAAGGTGGTCAAAGACTGTTTTCCGAGCAAATGTAGAAAGCTGAAATTTCGGGGTTTGTGGTGTCAGACTGCATATGTGTGTGTGTGTGTGCGCATGCGTTGGTGTGAGTTTGAGTAAGTGTGTGAGTCTGTGAATGTAAGTGTGTGTGTTCAAGTGTGGGTGAGTGTGTGAGTGTGAGTGTGTGTATTTGTGTGTTTATTTGTGTGAGACTATTTTTGAGTGAGTGTGAACATGTGAGTGCGTTTGTGTGTACATGTGTATTTGAGTGTGAGTTTGAGTGGGTGTGTGTTCTTTTACATTAATGTGTTGACATCTGGGTATTCACGTGGGAGTGAGAATGTATGTGTGTTTATGTGTGAGGGTGTTTTTTGGTAGGTGTGTGGATGGGAAAGTAGGGGCATGTGTGTGTGTTATTTGTTTGTGTCTTCACATGTGTGTGTTAAACTTCGTGTATATCTATGTGTGTTTGAGTGTTCGTGTGTATGAGAGAATATGTGTTTGGGCATGTGTCTGTGTGCATGTCTCTGTGTGTGCATTTGTGAGTGTGTGTGAGTGAGTGTGTGCATGCGGGTGAGTGTTTCTGTAGGAGTGAAGGTATAAGTGTGCATATATGTGAGATTTCAGGAGTGTGTGATTGTGTGTCAGTCAGTGTGTCTGGGTGAACATGTTGTGAATGTGTGTGGGGGTATGATTGTGTGTCTGTGTGAGTGTATATATGGGTACGTGTTGTGAGTGTGTGCGGGAGTGTGTATGACAGTGTTTGGGAGAGTATGTGTCCGTGTATGTCAGGCTGAAGCTGTGAGTTGTGTGTAAGTTTGTGAGTGTAACTGTAGGTGAGTGTGTAATTGTCATTGAGTGATTCTGTCAGTGTGTGCCTGTGTATGAGTTTGTTTGCTTGTTTGTGGGTGTGTGCCTGTGTATTTGAATTTGGGCCTTATTGTGTATTTTTGTGTCCCTGTGGGAAATAGTTTGCATGTGTATGGGAATATGTGTGTAAGTATGTGTATTTGTGTGTTGTGTGTGAGTGTGTGAGAGTGTGTGAGAATGTGCATGTGTGTGTGAGTGAGTGTCATTGGGTTTAGGTCTGAGTGTGAGTGGATATTTGTTGCGGGTGTGTAAGTCTCAGGGTGTCTATGTGTGTGAGTGTGTTGACTTCTCGTTGGTGAGTATGACAGTGAGTGTATCTTTGTATGTTTGTGTTAGTTGGGTGTACTCAGGTGTGTTTGCTATGCCTGTGTGCATGTACATGTGTGTGTGTGAGGGAGAGTGTGTGAGTGTTTTATTGTGAAGGTGATTATGTGTGAATGAGAGCTGGCATCTCTGCATGTGTGTTTTTGTATGCAAGTGTGTATGTTTGTGAGTGTGTATTTGTGTGTGTCTGATTTTGAGCCTACTTTTGAGTGTGAGAGTGAATATTGGAGTGCATTTGTGTGTGCATGTGCATTTGAAAGGGATTTTCTACTTTGTGTGTGTGAAAGTAGGAGTGAATGTGATTGTGGGTGACTGTGTGTGTTGTAGTGTGCAGGTGTGTGAGTATGTGCAGGTGTGTGTGACTGAGTGTGTTTGGATTGGCGTGTGAATGCTCATTTGGGTGCAGGTGTGGGAATTGGTGTCCAAGAGATTGTGTTAGCGTGTTCAGGTGTGTGATTGATGTAGAGGGGTTATGTGGACGAGTAGGAGACTGAGTGTGTCTTCGTATGTTAGTGTTCTTGCTTGTGTGTATTCACGTGTATGTGAGTACACGAGTGTGTTTGTATGTGTGAGGGTGTTTTTAGGTGTTTGTGAATGTGACTGCAGGTGTATGTGTGTGTGATGGCTTGTTCGTCTGTTCCGGTGTGTGGATGTGAGTGTTTGAATATATCTATTGGTGTTTTTGTGTTTGTATGTGTGTATGAGGGTGTATGTATGTATGTGCAGGTGGGTGGCGTAGGTGTCCGTGTACATGGGTACGTGTGTGAATTTTTGAATATGTGCAGGAGTGAGAGTGTGCATGAGGGTGTGTGTTTCTGTAGGTTTGAGTATGTGAGTGGTTATATATGTGAGGTTTATGGTTGTGAGTTTTTCTTAGTGAGTATATATGTGTTTACATGATGTGAGCGTGTGTAAGTGTGTATGATAGTGTGTGGGAGTGTGTAGGTGTGAGTGTGAGGGGGATGGTGTGAGTACGTGTGTGAATGTGTGTACACGTGTATGATTGTTGATGTTTGTGAGTGTGTGTGACTGCATGTGTGTGTGTGAGTGTGTCTATGTAGGTGAGTGTTTGAGACTGTGTGTGTGAGTGCATGTGTGGGTGAGTGTGAGTGCGAGTGTGTCTTGGAGCGTGTGTATGTGTGTGGGCGCTGTTTGTGTATATCTATGTGTGTTTGTATGTGTATGAGTGTGAGTGAGTTTTTGGGTGCAGTTGATAAATGACTAAGTTAACCCAAGCATTGGTGGCCCATGCCTTGCTTCTTAGGCATTAGGAATGCTGTGTTTACCAGCATTGTTTGTGGAGACTAGCCTAGAAATCAAATCTCACCATGAAAAATAAGCTGGATCTGTTCCACACCTTTCATTCCAGCAATGGGATGCTGAGATTAGCAGGCCACCACGTTCAAAAAAATTGCCAACGGAGGGAAAATGAAACTGGAAAAGGTGTGTCAAAGACTGTTTTCCAACCTAATGTAGAAAGCTGAAATTTGGGGGATTGTGGTGTCAGATTGTGTATGTGTGTGTGTGTGTGTGTGTGTGCGTCTGTGTGCATGTGTGTGTGTGAGTTTGAGTAAGTGTGTGAGTCTGTGAATGTAAGTGTGTGTGTTCCAGTGTGGGTGAGTGTGTGTGTGTCTGACTGTGTGTATTTGTGTGTTTATTTGTGTGCGTCTATTTTTGAGTGAGTGTGAAGGTGTGAGTGCGTCTGTGTGTACATGTGTATTGGAAGGTGAGTTTGAGTGGGTGTGTGTTCTTTTACGTTAATGTGTTGACATCTGGGTATTCACGTGGGAGTGAGAATGTATGTGTGTGTCTGTGTGAGGGTGTTTTTGGCTGGGTGTGTGAATGTGAAAGTAGGGGCATGTGTGTGTGTTTGCTTGTTTGTGTTCACGTTTGTGTTACTGTTTATGTATATCTATATGTGTTTGTATGGGTCAATGAGAGTGTGTGTATGTGTGTTTGTGCATGTGTCTGTGTACTTGTGTAAGAGTGTGAATTTGTGAATGTGTGTGAGTGAATGTGTGCATACAGGTGTGTGTTTCTGTATGACTGATTGTATGAGTGTGCACCTAGGTGAGTGTTTATGTCTGTGAGTGTGATTGTGAGTCAGCCTGTGTGAGTTTCTGTGTGTATGTGTTGTGAGAGTTTGTGTTTGGTGGTGTGTTTTTGAGTCAGTGTGTGAGTGTATATGTGGGTACTTGTGAGTAAGTGTGGGAGTGTGCATGACGGTGTGTGGGAGAGAATGTGTGAGAGTATACGAGGCTGAAGGTGTGAGTGAGTGTGTGAATGTGTGTACATGTGTTTGTTGGTAGGTGTTTGTTTGTCTGACTGATTTTGTGTGTGTGTTTCTGTGAGTGAGAGTGGGAAAGTTGTAGGTGTGTACATGTGTGTGAGTGTGAAAATGTGTGTGAGTGTGTGAGTTGTGTGTAAGTGTGTGTTTCTGTAAGTGAGGGTTTAAATGTAATTGGATGATTCTGTGAGTTTGTGTGTAAATGAGTGTGTGTGCTTGTTTGTGGTTGTGAGCCTGTGCATTTGAATTTGTGTATGATTGTGTATTTTTGTGTCTCTGTGTGAGACAGTTTGCATGTGTATGGGCATATGTGTGTAAGTATGTTTATCTGTGTTGTGTGTGAGTGTGTGTGAGAATGTGCAGGTGTGTGTGGTGAGTGATGTGAGCGATGTGAGCATGTGTAAGTGTGTATGATAGTGTGTGGGAGTGTGTAGGTGTGAGTGTGAGGGGGATGGTGTGAGTACGTGTGTGAATGTGTGTACACGTGTATGATTGTTGATGTTTGTGAGTGTGTGTGACTGCATGTGTGTGTGTGAGTGTGTCTATGTAGGTGAGTGTTTGAGACTGTGTGTGTGAGTGCATGTGTGGGTGAGTGTGAGTGCGAGTGTGTCTTGGAGCGTGTGTATGTGTGTGGGCGCTGTTTGTGTATATCTATGTGTGTTTGTATGTGTATGAGTGTGAGTGAGTTTTTGGGTGCAGTTGATAAATGACTAAGTTAACCCAAGCATTGGTGGCCCATGCCTTGCTTCTTAGGCATTAGGAATGCTGTGTTTACCAGCATTGTTTGTGGAGACTAGCCTAGAAATCAAATCTCACCATGAAAAATAAGCTGGATCTGTTCCACACCTTTCATTCCAGCAATGGGATGCTGAGATTAGCAGGCGAGCAGTTGTAGGCCACCACGTTCAAAAAAATTGCCAACGGAGGGAAAATGAAACTGGAAAAGGTGTGTCAAAGACTGTTTTCCAACCTAATGTAGAAAGCTGAAATTTGGGGGATTGTGGTGTCAGATTGTGTATGTGTGTGTGTGTGTGTGTGTGTGCGTCTGTGTGCATGTGTGTGTGTGAGTTTGAGTAAGTGTGTGAGTCTGTGAATGTAAGTGTGTGTGTTCCAGTGTGGGTGAGTGTGTGTGTGTCTGACTGTGTGTATTTGTGTGTTTATTTGTGTGCGTCTATTTTTGAGTGAGTGTGAAGGTGTGAGTGCGTCTGTGTGTACATGTGTATTGGAAGGTGAGTTTGAGTGGGTGTGTGTTCTTTTACGTTAATGTGTTGACATCTGGGTATTCACGTGGGAGTGAGAATGTATGTGTGTGTCTGTGTGAGGGTGTTTTTGGCTGGGTGTGTGAATGTGAAAGTAGGGGCATGTGTGTGTGTTTGCTTGTTTGTGTTCACGTTTGTGTTACTGTTTATGTATATCTATATGTGTTTGTATGGGTCAATGAGAGTGTGTGTATGTGTGTTTGTGCATGTGTCTGTGTACTTGTGTAAGAGTGTGAAATTGTGAATGTGTGTGAGTGAATGTGTGCATGCAGGTGTGTGTTTCTGTATGACTGATTGTATGAGTGTGCACCTAGGTGAGTGTTTATGTCTGTGAGTGTGATTGTGAGTCAGCCTGTGTGAGTTTCTGTGTGTATGTGTTGTGAGAGTTTGTGTTTGGTGGTGTGTTTTTGAGTCAGTGTGTGAGTGTATATGTGGGTACTTGTGAGTAAGTGTGGGAGTGTGCATGACGGTGTGTGGGAGAGAATGTGTGAGAGTATACGAGGCTGAAGGTGTGAGTGAGTGTGTGAATGTGTGTACATGTGTTTGTTGGTAGGTGTTTGTTTGTCTGACTGATTTTGTGTGTGTGTTTCTGTGAGTGAGAGTGGGAAAGTTGTAGGTGTGTACATGTGTGTGAGTGTGAAAATGTGTGTGAGTGTGTGAGTTGTGTGTAAGTGTGTGTTTCTGTAAGTGAGGGTTTAATTGTAATTGGATGATTCTGTGAGTTTCTGTGTAAATGAGTGTGTGTGCTTGTTTGTGGTTGTGAGCCTGTGCATTTGAATTTGTGTATGATTGTGTATTTTTGTGTCTCTGTGTGAGACAGTTTGCATGTGTATGGGCATATGTGTGTAAGTATGTTTATCTGTGTTGTGTGTGAGTGTGTGTGAGAATGTGCAGGTGTGTGTGGTGAGTGATGTGAGCGATGTGAGCATGTGTAAGTGTGTATGATAGTGTGTGGGAGTGTGTAGGTGTGAGTGTGAGGGGGATGGTGTGAGTACGTGTGTGAATGTGTGTACACGTGTATGATTGTTGATGTTTGTGAGTGTGTGTGACTGCATGTGTGTGTGTGAGTGTGTCTATGTAGGTGAGTGTTTGAGACTGTGTGTGTGAGTGCATGTGTGGGTGAGTGTGAGTGCGTGTGTGTCTTGGAGCGTGTGTATGTGTGTGGGCGCTGTTTGTGTATATCTATGTGTGTTTGTATGTGTATGAGTGTGAGTGAGTTTTTGCGTGCAGTTGATAAATGAGTAAGTTAACCCAAGCATTGGTGGCCCATGCCTTGCTTCTTAGGCATTAGGAATGCTGTGTTTACCAGCATTGTTTGTGGAGACTAGCCTAGAAATCAAACCTCACCATGAAAAATAATCTGGATCTGTTCCACACCTTTCATTCCAGCAATGGGATGCTGAGATTAGCAGGCGAGCAGTTGTAGGCCACCACGTTCAAAAAAATTGCCAACGGAGGGAAAATGAAACTGGAAAAGGTGTGTCAAAGACTGTTTTCCAACCAAATGTAGAAAGCTGAAATTTGGGGGATTGTGGTGTCAGATTGTGTATGTGTGTGTGTGTGTGTGTGTGCGTCTGTGTGCATGTGTGTGTGAGTTTGAGTAAGTGTGTGAGTCTGTGAATGTAAGTGTGTGTGTTCCAGTGTGGGTGAGTGTGTGAGTGTGTCTGACTGTGTGTATTTGTGTGTTTATTTGTGTGTGTCTATTTTTGAGTGAGTGTGAAGGTGTGAGTGCGTCTGTGTGTACATGTGTATTGGAAGGTGAGTTTGAGTGGGTGTGTGTTCTTTTACGTTAATGTGTTGACATCTGGGTATTCACGTGGGAGTGAGAATGTATGTGTGTGTCTGTGTGAGGGTGTTTTTGGCTGGGTGTGTGAATGTGAAAGTAGGGGCATGTGTGTGTGTTTGCTTGTTTGTGTTCACGTTTGTGTTACTGTTTATGTATATCTATATGTGTTTGTATGGGTCAATGAGAGTGTGTGTATGTGTGTTTGTGCATGTGTCTGTGTACTTGTGTAAGAGTGTGAAATTGTGAATGTGTGTGAGTGAATGTGTTCATGCAGGTGTGTGTTTCTGTATGACTGTATGAGTGTGCACCTAGGTGAATGTTTATGTCTGTGAGTGTGATTGTGAGTCAGCCTGTGTGAGTTTCTGTGTGTATGTGTTGTGAGAGTTTGTGTTTGGTGGTGTGTTTTTGAGTCAGTGTGTGAGTGTATATGTGGGTACTTGTGAGTAAGTGTGGGAGTGTGCATGACGGTGTGTGGGAGAGAATGTGTGAGAGTATACGAGGCTGAAGGTGTGAGTGAGTGTGTGAATGTGTGTACATGTGTTTGTTGGTAGGTGTTTGTTTGTCTGACTGATTTTGTGTGTGTGTTTCTGTGAGTGAGAGTGGGAAAGTTGTAGGTGTGTACATGTGTGTGAGTGTGAAAATGTGTGTGAGTGTGTGAGTTGTGTGTAAGTGTGTGTTTCTGTAAGTGAGGGTTTAATTGTAATTGGATGATTCTGTGAGTTTGTGTGTAAATGAGTGTGTGTGCTTGTTTGTGGTTGTGAGCCTGTGTATTTGAATTTGTGTATGATTGTGTATTTTTGTGTCTCTGTGTGAGACAGTTTGCATGTGTATGGGCATATGTGTGTAAGTATGTTTTTCTGTGTTGTGTGTGAGTGTGTGTGAGAATGTGCAGGTGTGTGTGGTGAGTGAAAGTGTGTTTGGGTCAGAGTGTGAGTGGGTGTTCGGTGCAGGTGTGTGAGTGTGTGTCTGTGAGTGTGCTGAGATTATTTTTGTGAGTATAACAGTGAGTCTGTGTCTTCGTTTGTTTGTGTTAGTTGAGTGTATTCAGGTGTGTTTGGTATGCCTGTGTGGATGTACATGTGTGTGTGTGTGAGGGTGAGAGTGTGAGTGGTTTTTTTTGTGTGTGATCATGTGTGAGTGAGAGCTGGCATCTGTGTATGTGTGTTTTAGTTTGTGGTTCTGTAGGTTTGTGAGTGTGACTTTGTGTGTGTGTTTGTGTGTGAGTCTATTTTGGAGTGTGAGTGTGAATATGGGAGCGCATTTGTGTGTCCATGTGTATTTGAAAGGGATTTTCTTCTTAGTGTGTGTGAAAGTAGGAGTGAATGTGATTGTGGGTGACTGTGTGTGTTGTAGTGTGCAGGTGTGTGAGTATGTGCAGGTGTGTGTGACTGAGTGTGTTTGGATTGGCGTGTGAATGCTCATTTGGGTGCAGGTGTGGGAATTTGTGTCCAAGAGATTGTGTTAATGTGTTCAGGTGTGTGATTGATGTGGAGGGGTTATGTGGACGAGTAGGAGACTGAGTATGTCTTCGTATGTTAGAGTTCTTGCTTGTGTGTATTCACGTGTATGTGAGTACACGAGTGTGTTTGTATGTGTGAGGGTGTTTTTAGGAGTTTGTGAATGTGACTGCAGGTGTATGTGTGTGTGATGGCTTGTTCGTCTGTTCTGGTGTGTGGATGTGAGTGTTTGTATATATCTATTTGTATTTTTGTGTTTGTATGTGTGTATGAGGGTGTATGTATGTATGTGCAGGTGGGTGGCGTAGGTGTCCGTGTACATGGGTACGTGTGTGAATTTTTGAATATGTGCAGGAGTGAGAGTGTGCATGAGGGTGTGTGTTTCTGTAGGTTTGAGTATGTGAGTGGTTATATATGTGAGGTTTATGGTTGTGAGTTTTTCTTAGTGAGTATATATGTGTTTACATGATGTGAGCGTGTGTAAGTGTGTATGATAGTGTGTGGGAGTGTGTAGGTGTGAGTGTGAGGGGGATGGTGTGAGTACGTGTGTGAATGTGTGTACCCATGTATGATTGTTGATGTTTGTGAGTGTGTGTGACTGCATGTGTGTGTGTGAGTGTGTCTATGTAGGTGAGTGTTTGAGACTGTGTGTGTGAGTGCATGTGTGGGTGAGTGTGAGTGCGAGTGAGTCTTGGAGCGTGTGTATGTGTGTGGCGGCTGTTTGTGTATATCTATGTGTGTTTGCGTGTGTTTGTATGTGTATGAGTGTGAGTGAGTTTTTGGGTGCAGTTGATAAATGAGTAAGTTAACCCAAGCATTGGTGGCCCATGCCTTGCTTCTTAGGCATTAGGAATGCTGACTTTAGCAGCATTGTTTGTGGAGACTAGCCTAGAAATCAAATCTCACCATATAAAATAACATGGATCTGTCCCACACCTTTCATTCCCGCAATGGGATGCTGAGATTTGCAGGCGAGCAGTTGTAGGCCACCACGTTCAAAAAAATTGCCAACGGAGGAAAAATGAAACTGGGCAAGGTGGTCAAAGACTGTTTTCCGAGCAAATGTAGAAAGCTGAAATTTCGGGGTTTGTGGTGTCAGACTGCATATGTGTGTGTGTGTGTGCGCATGCGTTGGTGTGAGTTTGAGTAAGTGTGTGAGTCTGTGAATGTAAGTGTGTGTGTTCAAGTGTGGGTGAGTGTGTGAGTGTGAGTGTGTGTATTTGTGTGTTTATTTGTGTGAGACTATTTTTGAGTGAGTGTGAACATGTGAGTGCGTTTGTGTGTACATGTGTATTTGAGTGTGAGTTTGAGTGGGTGTGTGTTCTTTTACATTAATGTGTTGACATCTGGGTATTCACGTGGGAGTGAGAATGTATGTGTGTTTATGTGTGAGGGTGTTTTTTGGTAGGTGTGTGGATGGGAAAGTAGGGGCATGTGTGTGTGTTATTTGTTTGTGTCTTCACATGTGTGTGTTAAACTTCGTGTATATCTATGTGTGTTTGAGTGTTCGTGTGTATGAGAGAATATGTGTTTGGGCATGTGTCTGTGTGCATGTCTCTGTGTGTGCATTTGTGAGTGTGTGTGAGTGAGTGTCATTGGGTTTAGGTCTGAGTGTGAGTGGATATTTGTTGCGGGTGTGTAAGTCTCAGGGTGTCTATGTGTGTGAGTGTGTTGACTTCTCGTTGGTGAGTATGACAGTGAGTGTATCTTTGTATGTTTGTGTTAGTTGGGTGTACTCAGGTGTGTTTGCTATGCCTGTGTGCATGTACATGTGTGTGTGTGAGGGAGAGTGTGTGAGTGTTTTATTGTGAAGGTGATTATGTGTGAATGAGAGCTGGCATCTCTGCATGTGTGTTTTTGTATGCAAGTGTGTATGTTTGTGAGTGTGTATTTGTGTGTGTCTGATTTTGAGCCTACTTTTGAGTGTGAGAGTGAATATTGGAGTGCATTTGTGTGTGCATGTGCATTTGAAAGGGATTTTCTACTTTGTGTGTGTGAAAGTAGGAGTGAATGTGATTGTGGGTGACTGTGTGTGTTGTAGTGTGCAGGTGTGTGAGTATGTGCAGGTGTGTGTGACTGAGTGTGTTTGGATTGGCGTGTGAATGCTCATTTGGGTGCAGGTGTGGGAATTGGTGTCCAAGAGATTGTGTTAGCGTGTTCAGGTGTGTGATTGATGTAGAGGGGTTATGTGGACGAGTAGGAGACTGAGTGTGTCTTCGTATGTTAGTGTTCTTGCTTGTGTGTATTCACGTGTATGTGAGTACACGAGTGTGTTTGTATGTGTGAGGGTGTTTTTAGGTGTTTGTGAATGTGACTGCAGGTGTATGTGTGTGTGATGGCTTGTTCGTCTGTTCCGGTGTGTGGATGTGAGTGTTTGAATATATCTATTGGTGTTTTTGTGTTTGTATGTGTGTATGAGGGTGTATGTATGTATGTGCAGGTGGGTGGCGTAGGTGTCCGTGTACATGGGTACGTGTGTGAATTTTTGAATATGTGCAGGAGTGAGAGTGTGCATGAGGGTGTGTGTTTCTGTAGGTTTGAGTATGTGAGTGGTTATATATGTGAGGTTTATGGTTGTGAGTTTTTCTTAGTGAGTATATATGTGTTTACATGATGTGAGCGTGTGTAAGTGTGTATGATAGTGTGTGGGAGTGTGTAGGTGTGAGTGTGAGGGGGATGGTGTGAGTACGTGTGTGAATGTGTGTACACGTGTATGATTGTTGATGTTTGTGAGTGTGTGTGACTGCATGTGTGTGTGTGAGTGTGTCTATGTAGGTGAGTGTTTGAGACTGTGTGTGTGAGTGCATGTGTGGGTGAGTGTGAGTGCGAGTGTGTCTTGGAGCGTGTGTATGTGTGTGGGCGCTGTTTGTGTATATCTATGTGTGTTTGTATGTGTATGAGTGTGAGTGAGTTTTTGGGTGCAGTTGATAAATGACTAAGTTAACCCAAGCATTGGTGGCCCATGCCTTGCTTCTTAGGCATTAGGAATGCTGTGTTTACCAGCATTGTTTGTGGAGACTAGCCTAGAAATCAAATCTCACCATGAAAAATAAGCTGGATCTGTTCCACACCTTTCATTCCAGCAATGGGATGCTGAGATTAGCAGGCCACCACGTTCAAAAAAATTGCCAACGGAGGGAAAATGAAACTGGAAAAGGTGTGTCAAAGACTGTTTTCCAACCTAATGTAGAAAGCTGAAATTTGGGGGATTGTGGTGTCAGATTGTGTATGTGTGTGTGTGTGTGTGTGTGTGCGTCTGTGTGCATGTGTGTGTGTGAGTTTGAGTAAGTGTGTGAGTCTGTGAATGTAAGTGTGTGTGTTCCAGTGTGGGTGAGTGTGTGTGTGTCTGACTGTGTGTATTTGTGTGTTTATTTGTGTGCGTCTATTTTTGAGTGAGTGTGAAGGTGTGAGTGCGTCTGTGTGTACATGTGTATTGGAAGGTGAGTTTGAGTGGGTGTGTGTTCTTTTACGTTAATGTGTTGACATCTGGGTATTCACGTGGGAGTGAGAATGTATGTGTGTGTCTGTGTGAGGGTGTTTTTGGCTGGGTGTGTGAATGTGAAAGTAGGGGCATGTGTGTGTGTTTGCTTGTTTGTGTTCACGTTTGTGTTACTGTTTATGTATATCTATATGTGTTTGTATGGGTCAATGAGAGTGTGTGTATGTGTGTTTGTGCATGTGTCTGTGTACTTGTGTAAGAGTGTGAATTTGTGAATGTGTGTGAGTGAATGTGTGCATACAGGTGTGTGTTTCTGTATGACTGATTGTATGAGTGTGCACCTAGGTGAGTGTTTATGTCTGTGAGTGTGATTGTGAGTCAGCCTGTGTGAGTTTCTGTGTGTATGTGTTGTGAGAGTTTGTGTTTGGTGGTGTGTTTTTGAGTCAGTGTGTGAGTGTATATGTGGGTACTTGTGAGTAAGTGTGGGAGTGTGCATGACGGTGTGTGGGAGAGAATGTGTGAGAGTATACGAGGCTGAAGGTGTGAGTGAGTGTGTGAATGTGTGTACATGTGTTTGTTGGTAGGTGTTTGTTTGTCTGACTGATTTTGTGTGTGTGTTTCTGTGAGTGAGAGTGGGAAAGTTGTAGGTGTGTACATGTGTGTGAGTGTGAAAATGTGTGTGAGTGTGTGAGTTGTGTGTAAGTGTGTGTTTCTGTAAGTGAGGGTTTAAATGTAATTGGATGATTCTGTGAGTTTGTGTGTAAATGAGTGTGTGTGCTTGTTTGTGGTTGTGAGCCTGTGCATTTGAATTTGTGTATGATTGTGTATTTTTGTGTCTCTGTGTGAGACAGTTTGCATGTGTATGGGCATATGTGTGTAAGTATGTTTATCTGTGTTGTGTGTGAGTGTGTGTGAGAATGTGCAGGTGTGTGTGGTGAGTGATGTGAGCGATGTGAGCATGTGTAAGTGTGTATGATAGTGTGTGGGAGTGTGTAGGTGTGAGTGTGAGGGGGATGGTGTGAGTACGTGTGTGAATGTGTGTACACGTGTATGATTGTTGATGTTTGTGAGTGTGTGTGACTGCATGTGTGTGTGTGAGTGTGTCTATGTAGGTGAGTGTTTGAGACTGTGTGTGTGAGTGCATGTGTGGGTGAGTGTGAGTGCGAGTGTGTCTTGGAGCGTGTGTATGTGTGTGGGCGCTGTTTGTGTATATCTATGTGTGTTTGTATGTGTATGAGTGTGAGTGAGTTTTTGGGTGCAGTTGATAAATGACTAAGTTAACCCAAGCATTGGTGGCCCATGCCTTGCTTCTTAGGCATTAGGAATGCTGTGTTTACCAGCATTGTTTGTGGAGACTAGCCTAGAAATCAAATCTCACCATGAAAAATAAGCTGGATCTGTTCCACACCTTTCATTCCAGCAATGGGATGCTGAGATTAGCAGGCGAGCAGTTGTAGGCCACCACGTTCAAAAAAATTGCCAACGGAGGGAAAATGAAACTGGAAAAGGTGTGTCAAAGACTGTTTTCCAACCTAATGTAGAAAGCTGAAATTTGGGGGATTGTGGTGTCAGATTGTGTATGTGTGTGTGTGTGTGTGTGTGTGCGTCTGTGTGCATGTGTGTGTGTGAGTTTGAGTAAGTGTGTGAGTCTGTGAATGTAAGTGTGTGTGTTCCAGTGTGGGTGAGTGTGTGTGTGTCTGACTGTGTGTATTTGTGTGTTTATTTGTGTGCGTCTATTTTTGAGTGAGTGTGAAGGTGTGAGTGCGTCTGTGTGTACATGTGTATTGGAAGGTGAGTTTGAGTGGGTGTGTGTTCTTTTACGTTAATGTGTTGACATCTGGGTATTCACGTGGGAGTGAGAATGTATGTGTGTGTCTGTGTGAGGGTGTTTTTGGCTGGGTGTGTGAATGTGAAAGTAGGGGCATGTGTGTGTGTTTGCTTGTTTGTGTTCACGTTTGTGTTACTGTTTATGTATATCTATATGTGTTTGTATGGGTCAATGAGAGTGTGTGTATGTGTGTTTGTGCATGTGTCTGTGTACTTGTGTAAGAGTGTGAAATTGTGAATGTGTGTGAGTGAATGTGTGCATGCAGGTGTGTGTTTCTGTATGACTGATTGTATGAGTGTGCACCTAGGTGAGTGTTTATGTCTGTGAGTGTGATTGTGAGTCAGCCTGTGTGAGTTTCTGTGTGTATGTGTTGTGAGAGTTTGTGTTTGGTGGTGTGTTTTTGAGTCAGTGTGTGAGTGTATATGTGGGTACTTGTGAGTAAGTGTGGGAGTGTGCATGACGGTGTGTGGGAGAGAATGTGTGAGAGTATACGAGGCTGAAGGTGTGAGTGAGTGTGTGAATGTGTGTACATGTGTTTGTTGGTAGGTGTTTGTTTGTCTGACTGATTTTGTGTGTGTGTTTCTGTGAGTGAGAGTGGGAAAGTTGTAGGTGTGTACATGTGTGTGAGTGTGAAAATGTGTGTGAGTGTGTGAGTTGTGTGTAAGTGTGTGTTTCTGTAAGTGAGGGTTTAATTGTAATTGGATGATTCTGTGAGTTTCTGTGTAAATGAGTGTGTGTGCTTGTTTGTGGTTGTGAGCCTGTGCATTTGAATTTGTGTATGATTGTGTATTTTTGTGTCTCTGTGTGAGACAGTTTGCATGTGTATGGGCATATGTGTGTAAGTATGTTTATCTGTGTTGTGTGTGAGTGTGTGTGAGAATGTGCAGGTGTGTGTGGTGAGTGATGTGAGCGATGTGAGCATGTGTAAGTGTGTATGATAGTGTGTGGGAGTGTGTAGGTGTGAGTGTGAGGGGGATGGTGTGAGTACGTGTGTGAATGTGTGTACACGTGTATGATTGTTGATGTTTGTGAGTGTGTGTGACTGCATGTGTGTGTGTGAGTGTGTCTATGTAGGTGAGTGTTTGAGACTGTGTGTGTGAGTGCATGTGTGGGTGAGTGTGAGTGCGTGTGTGTCTTGGAGCGTGTGTATGTGTGTGGGCGCTGTTTGTGTATATCTATGTGTGTTTGTATGTGTATGAGTGTGAGTGAGTTTTTGCGTGCAGTTGATAAATGAGTAAGTTAACCCAAGCATTGGTGGCCCATGCCTTGCTTCTTAGGCATTAGGAATGCTGTGTTTACCAGCATTGTTTGTGGAGACTAGCCTAGAAATCAAACCTCACCATGAAAAATAATCTGGATCTGTTCCACACCTTTCATTCCAGCAATGGGATGCTGAGATTAGCAGGCGAGCAGTTGTAGGCCACCACGTTCAAAAAAATTGCCAACGGAGGGAAAATGAAACTGGAAAAGGTGTGTCAAAGACTGTTTTCCAACCAAATGTAGAAAGCTGAAATTTGGGGGATTGTGGTGTCAGATTGTGTATGTGTGTGTGTGTGTGTGTGTGCGTCTGTGTGCATGTGTGTGTGAGTTTGAGTAAGTGTGTGAGTCTGTGAATGTAAGTGTGTGTGTTCCAGTGTGGGTGAGTGTGTGAGTGTGTCTGACTGTGTGTATTTGTGTGTTTATTTGTGTGTGTCTATTTTTGAGTGAGTGTGAAGGTGTGAGTGCGTCTGTGTGTACATGTGTATTGGAAGGTGAGTTTGAGTGGGTGTGTGTTCTTTTACGTTAATGTGTTGACATCTGGGTATTCACGTGGGAGTGAGAATGTATGTGTGTGTCTGTGTGAGGGTGTTTTTGGCTGGGTGTGTGAATGTGAAAGTAGGGGCATGTGTGTGTGTTTGCTTGTTTGTGTTCACGTTTGTGTTACTGTTTATGTATATCTATATGTGTTTGTATGGGTCAATGAGAGTGTGTGTATGTGTGTTTGTGCATGTGTCTGTGTACTTGTGTAAGAGTGTGAAATTGTGAATGTGTGTGAGTGAATGTGTTCATGCAGGTGTGTGTTTCTGTATGACTGTATGAGTGTGCACCTAGGTGAATGTTTATGTCTGTGAGTGTGATTGTGAGTCAGCCTGTGTGAGTTTCTGTGTGTATGTGTTGTGAGAGTTTGTGTTTGGTGGTGTGTTTTTGAGTCAGTGTGTGAGTGTATATGTGGGTACTTGTGAGTAAGTGTGGGAGTGTGCATGACGGTGTGTGGGAGAGAATGTGTGAGAGTATACGAGGCTGAAGGTGTGAGTGAGTGTGTGAATGTGTGTACATGTGTTTGTTGGTAGGTGTTTGTTTGTCTGACTGATTTTGTGTGTGTGTTTCTGTGAGTGAGAGTGGGAAAGTTGTAGGTGTGTACATGTGTGTGAGTGTGAAAATGTGTGTGAGTGTGTGAGTTGTGTGTAAGTGTGTGTTTCTGTAAGTGAGGGTTTAATTGTAATTGGATGATTCTGTGAGTTTGTGTGTAAATGAGTGTGTGTGCTTGTTTGTGGTTGTGAGCCTGTGTATTTGAATTTGTGTATGATTGTGTATTTTTGTGTCTCTGTGTGAGACAGTTTGCATGTGTATGGGCATATGTGTGTAAGTATGTTTTTCTGTGTTGTGTGTGAGTGTGTGTGAGAATGTGCAGGTGTGTGTGGTGAGTGAAAGTGTGTTTGGGTCAGAGTGTGAGTGGGTGTTCGGTGCAGGTGTGTGAGTGTGTGTCTGTGAGTGTGCTGAGATTATTTTTGTGAGTATAACAGTGAGTCTGTGTCTTCGTTTGTTTGTGTTAGTTGAGTGTATTCAGGTGTGTTTGGTATGCCTGTGTGGATGTACATGTGTGTGTGTGTGAGGGTGAGAGTGTGAGTGGTTTTTTTTGTGTGTGATCATGTGTGAGTGAGAGCTGGCATCTGTGTATGTGTGTTTTAGTTTGTGGTTCTGTAGGTTTGTGAGTGTGACTTTGTGTGTGTGTTTGTGTGTGAGTCTATTTTGGAGTGTGAGTGTGAATATGGGAGCGCATTTGTGTGTCCATGTGTATTTGAAAGGGATTTTCTTCTTAGTGTGTGTGAAAGTAGGAGTGAATGTGATTGTGGGTGACTGTGTGTGTTGTAGTGTGCAGGTGTGTGAGTATGTGCAGGTGTGTGTGACTGAGTGTGTTTGGATTGGCGTGTGAATGCTCATTTGGGTGCAGGTGTGGGAATTTGTGTCCAAGAGATTGTGTTAATGTGTTCAGGTGTGTGATTGATGTGGAGGGGTTATGTGGACGAGTAGGAGACTGAGTATGTCTTCGTATGTTAGAGTTCTTGCTTGTGTGTATTCACGTGTATGTGAGTACACGAGTGTGTTTGTATGTGTGAGGGTGTTTTTAGGAGTTTGTGAATGTGACTGCAGGTGTATGTGTGTGTGATGGCTTGTTCGTCTGTTCTGGTGTGTGGATGTGAGTGTTTGTATATATCTATTTGTATTTTTGTGTTTGTATGTGTGTATGAGGGTGTATGTATGTATGTGCAGGTGGGTGGCGTAGGTGTCCGTGTACATGGGTACGTGTGTGAATTTTTGAATATGTGCAGGAGTGAGAGTGTGCATGAGGGTGTGTGTTTCTGTAGGTTTGAGTATGTGAGTGGTTATATATGTGAGGTTTATGGTTGTGAGTTTTTCTTAGTGAGTATATATGTGTTTACATGATGTGAGCGTGTGTAAGTGTGTATGATAGTGTGTGGGAGTGTGTAGGTGTGAGTGTGAGGGGGATGGTGTGAGTACGTGTGTGAATGTGTGTACCCATGTATGATTGTTGATGTTTGTGAGTGTGTGTGACTGCATGTGTGTGTGTGAGTGTGTCTATGTAGGTGAGTGTTTGAGACTGTGTGTGTGAGTGCATGTGTGGGTGAGTGTGAGTGCGAGTGAGTCTTGGAGCGTGTGTATGTGTGTGGCGGCTGTTTGTGTATATCTATGTGTGTTTGCGTGTGTTTGTATGTGTATGAGTGTGAGTGAGTTTTTGGGTGCAGTTGATAAATGAGTAAGTTAACCCAAGCATTGGTGGCCCATGCCTTGCTTCTTAGGCATTAGGAATGCTGACTTTAGCAGCATTGTTTGTGGAGACTAGCCTAGAAATCAAATCTCACCATATAAAATAACATGGATCTGTCCCACACCTTTCATTCCCGCAATGGGATGCTGAGATTTGCAGGCGAGCAGTTGTAGGCCACCACGTTCAAAAAAATTGCCAACGGAGGAAAAATGAAACTGGGCAAGGTGGTCAAAGACTGTTTTCCGAGCAAATGTAGAAAGCTGAAATTTCGGGGTTTGTGGTGTCAGACTGCATATGTGTGTGTGTGTGTGCGCATGCGTTGGTGTGAGTTTGAGTAAGTGTGTGAGTCTGTGAATGTAAGTGTGTGTGTTCAAGTGTGGGTGAGTGTGTGAGTGTGAGTGTGTGTATTTGTGTGTTTATTTGTGTGAGACTATTTTTGAGTGAGTGTGAACATGTGAGTGCGTTTGTGTGTACATGTGTATTTGAGTGTGAGTTTGAGTGGGTGTGTGTTCTTTTACATTAATGTGTTGACATCTGGGTATTCACGTGGGAGTGAGAATGTATGTGTGTTTATGTGTGAGGGTGTTTTTTGGTAGGTGTGTGGATGGGAAAGTAGGGGCATGTGTGTGTGTTATTTGTTTGTGTCTTCACATGTGTGTGTTAAACTTCGTGTATATCTATGTGTGTTTGAGTGTTCGTGTGTATGAGAGAATATGTGTTTGGGCATGTGTCTGTGTGCATGTCTCTGTGTGTGCATTTGTGAGTGTGTGTGAGTGAGTGTCATTGGGTTTAGGTCTGAGTGTGAGTGGATATTTGTTGCGGGTGTGTAAGTCTCAGGGTGTCTATGTGTGTGAGTGTGTTGACTTCTCGTTGGTGAGTATGACAGTGAGTGTATCTTTGTATGTTTGTGTTAGTTGGGTGTACTCAGGTGTGTTTGCTATGCCTGTGTGCATGTACATGTGTGTGTGTGAGGGAGAGTGTGTGAGTGTTTTATTGTGAAGGTGATTATGTGTGAATGAGAGCTGGCATCTCTGCATGTGTGTTTTTGTGTGCAAGTGTGTATGTTTGTGAGTGTGTATTTGTGTGTGTCTGATTTTGAGCCTACTTTTGAGTGTGAGAGTGAATATTGGAGTGCATTTGTGTGTGCATGTGCATTTGAAAGGGATTTTCTACTTTGTGTGTGTGAAAGTAGGAGTGAATGTGATTGTGGGTGACTGTGTGTGTTGTAGTGTGCAGGTGTGTGAGTATGTGCAGGTGTGTGTGACTGAGTGTGTTTGGATTGGCGTGTGAATGCTCATTTGGGTGCAGGTGTGGGAATTGGTGTCCAAGAGATTGTGTTAGCGTGTTCAGGTGTGTGATTGATGTAGAGGGGTTATGTGGACGAGTAGGAGACTGAGTGTGTCTTCGTATGTTAGTGTGCTTGCTTGTGTGTATTCACGTGTATGTGAGTACTCAAGTGTGTTTGTATGTGTGAGGGTGTTTTTAGGTGTTTGTGAATGTGACTGCAGGTGTATGTGTGTGTGATGGCTTGTTCGTCTGTTCCGGTGTGTGGATGTGAGTGTTTGAATATATCTATTGGTGTTTTTGTGTTTGTATGTGTGTATGAGGGTGTATGTATGTATGTGCAGGTGGGTGGCGTAGGTGTCCGTGTACATGGGTACGTGTGTGAATTTTTGAATATGTGCAGGAGTGAGAGTGTGCATGAGGGTGTGTGTTTCTGTAGGTTTGAGTATGTGAGTGGTTATATATGTGAGGTTTATGGTTGTGAGTTTTTCTTAGTGAGTATATATGTGTTTACATGATGTGAGCGTGTGTAAGTGTGTATGATAGTGTGTGGGAGTGTGTAGGTGTGAGTGTGAGGGGGATGGTGTGAGTACGTGTGTGAATGTGTGTACACGTGTATGATTGTTGATGTTTGTGAGTGTGTGTGACTGCATGTGTGTGTGTGAGTGTGTCTATGTAGGTGAGTGTTTGAGACTGTGTGTGTGAGTGCATGTGTGGGTGAGTGTGAGTGCGAGTGTGTCTTGGAGCGTGTGTATGTGTGTGGGCGCTGTTTGTGTATATCTATGTGTGTTTGTATGTGTATGAGTGTGAGTGAGTTTTTGGGTGCAGTTGATAAATGACTAAGTTAACCCAAGCATTGGTGGCCCATGCCTTGCTTCTTAGGCATTAGGAATGCTGTGTTTACCAGCATTGTTTGTGGAGACTAGCCTAGAAATCAAATCTCACCATGAAAAATAAGCTGGATCTGTTCCACACCTTTCATTCCAGCAATGGGATGCTGAGATTAGCAGGCGAGCAGTTGTAGGCCACCACGTTCAAAAAAATTGCCAACGGAGGGAAAATGAAACTGGAAAAGGTGTGTCAAAGACTGTTTTCCAACCTAATGTAGAAAGCTGAAATTTGGGGGATTGTGGTGTCAGATTGTGTATGTGTGTGTGTGTGTGTGTGCGTCTGTGTGCATGTGTGTGTGTGAGTTTGAGTAAGTGTGTGAGTCTGTGAATGTAAGTGTGTGTGTTCCAGTGTGGGTGAGTGTGTGTGTGTCTGACTGTGTGTATTTGTGTGTTTATTTGTGTGCGTCTATTTTTGAGTGAGTGTGAAGGTGTGAGTGCGTCTGTGTGTACATGTGTATTGGAAGGTGAGTTTGAGTGGGTGTGTGTTCTTTTACGTTAATGTGTTGACATCTGGGTATTCACGTGGGAGTGAGAATGTATGTGTGTGTCTGTGTGAGGGTGTTTTTGGCTGGGTGTGTGAATGTGAAAGTAGGGGCATGTGTGTGTGTTTGCTTGTTTGTGTTCACGTTTGTGTTACTGTTTATGTATATCTATATGTGTTTGTATGGGTCAATGAGAGTGTGTGTATGTGTGTTTGTGCATGTGTCTGTGTACTTGTGTAAGAGTGTGAAATTGTGAATGTGTGTGAGTGAATGTGTGCATGCAGGTGTGTGTTTCTGTATGACTGATTGTATGAGTGTGCACCTAGGTGAGTGTTTATGTCTGTGAGTGTGATTGTGAGTCAGCCTGTGTGAGTTTCTGTGTGTATGTGTTGTGAGAGTTTGTGTTTGGTGGTGTGTTTTTGAGTCAGTGTGTGAGTGTATATGTGGGTACTTGTGAGTAAGTGTGGGAGTGTGCATGACGGTGTGTGGGAGAGAATGTGTGAGAGTATACGAGGCTGAAGGTGTGAGTGAGTGTGTGAATGTGTGTACATGTGTTTGTTGGTAGGTGTTTGTTTGTCTGACTGATTTTGTGTGTGTGTTTCTGTGAGTGAGAGTGGGAAAGTTGTAGGTGTGTACATGTGTGTGAGTGTGAAAATGTGTGTGAGTGTGTGAGTTGTGTGTAAGTGTGTGTTTCTGTAAGTGAGGGTTTAATTGTAATTGGATGATTCTGTGAGTTTGTGTGTAAATGAGTGTGTGTGCTTGTTTGTGGTTGTGAGCCTGTGCATTTGAATTTGTGTATGATTGTGTATTTTTGTGTCTCTGTGTGAGACAGTTTGCATGTGTATGGGCATATGTGTGTAAGTATGTTTATCTGTGTTGTGTGTGAGTGTGTGTGAGAATGTGCAGGTGTGTGTGGTGAGTGAAAGTGTGTTTGGGTCAGAGTGTGAGTGAGTGTTCGGTGCAGGTGTGTGAGTGTGTGTCTGTGAGTGTGCTGAGATTATTTTTGTGAGTATAACAGTGAGTCTGTGTCTTCGTTTGTTTGTGTTAGTTGAGTGTATTCAGGTGTGTTTGATACGCCTGTGTGGATGTACATGTGTGTGTGTGTGTGAGGGTGAGAGTGTGAGTGGTTTTTTTTGTGTGTGATCATGTGTGAGTGAGAGCTGGCATCTGTGTATGTGTGTTTTTGTTTGTGGTTCTGTAAGTTTGCGAGTTTGACTTTGTGTGTGTGTTTGTGTGTGAGTCTATTTTGGAGTGTGAGTGTGAATATGGGAGTGCATTTGTGTGTCCATGTGTATTTGAAAGGGATTTTCTTCTTAGTGTGTGTGAAAGTAGGAGTGAATGTGATTGTGGGTGACTGTGTGTGTTGTAGTGTGCAGGTGTGTGAGTATGTGCAGGTGTGTTTGACTGAGTGTGTTTGGATTGGCGTGTGAATGCTCATTTGGGTGCAGGTGTGGGAATTTGTGTCCAAGAGATTGTGTTAATGTGTTCAGGTGTGTGATTGATGTAGAGGGGTTATGTGGACGAGTAGGAGACTGAGTGTGTCTTCGTATGTTAGTGTTCTTACTTGGGTGTATTCATGTGTATGTGAGTACACGAGTGTGTTTGTATGTGTGAGGGTGTTTTTAGGAGTTTGTGAATGTGACTGCAGGTGTATGTGTGTGTGATGGCTTGTTCGTCTGTTCTGGTGTGTGGATGTGAGTGTTTGTATATATCTATTTGTATTTTTGTGTTTGTATGTGTGTATGAGGGTGTATGTATGTATGTGCAGGTGGGTGGCGTAGGTGTCCGTATACATGGGAACGAGTGTGAATTTTTGAATATGTGCAGGAGTGAGAGTGTGCATGAGGGTGTGTGTTTCTGTAGGTTTGAGTATGTGAGTGGTTATATATGTGAGGTTTATGGGTGTGAGTTTTTCTTAGTGAGTATATATGTGTTTACATGATGTGAGCGTGGGTAAGTGTGTATGATAGTGTGTGGGAGTGTGTAGGTGTGAGTGTGAGGGGGATGGTGTGAGTACGTGTGTGAATGTGTGTACCCATGTATGATTGTTGATGTTTGTGAGTGTGTGTGACTGCATGTGTGTGTGTGAGTGTGTCTATGTAGGTGAGTGTTTGAGACTGTGTGTGTGAGTGCATGTGTGGGTGAGTGTGAGTGCGAGTGAGTCTTGGAGCGTGTGTATGTGTGTGGCGGCTGTTTGTGTATATCTATGTGTGTTTGCGTGTGTTTGTATGTGTATGAGTGTGAGTGAGTTTTTGGGTGCAGTTGATAAATGAGTAAGTTAACCCAAGCATTGGTGGCCCATGCCTTGCTTCTTAGGCATTAGGAATGCTGACTTTAGCAGCATTGTTTGTGGAGACTAGCCTAGAAATCAAATCTCACCATATAAAATAACATGGATCTGTCCCACACCTTTCATTCCCGCAATGGGATGCTGAGATTTGCAGGCGAGCAGTTGTAGGCCACCACGTTCAAAAAAATTGCCAACGGAGAAAAAATGAAACTGGGCAAGGTGGTCAAAGACTGTTTTCCGAGCAAATGTAGAAAGCTGAAATTTCGGGGTTTGTGGTGTCAGACTGCATATGTGTGTGTGTGTGTGCGCATGCGTTGGTGTGAGTTTGAGTAAGTGTGTGAGTCTGTGAATGTAAGTGTGTGTGTTCAAGTGTGGGTGAGTGTGTGAGTGTGAGTGTGTGTATTTGTGTGTTTATTTGTGTGAGACTATTTTTGAGTGAGTGTGAACATGTGAGTGCGTTTGTGTGTACATGTGTATTTGAGTGTGAGTTTAAGTGGGTGTGTGTTCTTTTACATTAATGTGTTGACATCTGGGTATTCACGTGGGAGTGAGAATGTATGTGTGTTTATGTGTGAGGGTGTTTTTTGGTAGGTGTGTGGATGGGAAAGTAGGGGCATGTGTGTGTGTTATTTGTTTGTGTCTTCACATGTGTGTGTTAAACTTCGTGTATATCTATGTGTGTTTGAGTGTTCGTGTGTATGAGAGAATATGTGTTTGGGCATGTGTCTGTGTGCATGTCTCTGTGTGTGCATTTGTGAGTGTGTGTGAATGAGTGTGTGCATGCGGGTGAGTGTTTCTGTAGGAGTGAAGGTATAAGTGTGCATATATGTGAGATTTCAGGAGTGTGTGATTGTGTGTCAGTCAGTGTGTCTGGGTGAACATGTTGTGAATGTGTGTGGGGGTATGATTGTGTGTCTGTGTGAGTGTATATATGGGTACGTGTTGTGAGTGTGTGCGGGAGTGTGTATGACAGTGTTTGGGAGAGTATGTGTCCGTGTATGTCAGGCTGAAGCTGTGAGTTGTGTGTAAGTTTGTGAGTGTAACTGTAGGTGAGTGTGTAATTGTCATTGAGTGATTCTGTCAGTGTGTGCCTGTGTATGAGTTTGTTTGCTTGTTTGTGGGTGTGTGCCTGTGTATTTGAATTTGGGCCTGATTGTGTATTTTTGTGTCCCTGTGGGAAATAGTTTGCATGTGTATGGGAATATGTGTGTAAGTATGTGTATTTGTGTGTTGTGTGTGAGTGTGTGAGAGTGTGTGAGAATGTGCATGTGTGTGTGAGTGAGTGTCATTGGGTTTAGGTCTGAGTGTGAGTGGATATTTGTTGCGGGTGTGTAAGTCTCAGGGTGTCTATGTGTGTGAGTGTGTTGACTTCTCGTTGGTGAGTATGACAGTGAGTGTATCTTTGTATGTTTGTGTTAGTTGGGTGTACTCAGGTGTGTTTGCTATGCCTGTGTGCATGTACATGTGTGTGTGTGAGGGAGAGTGTGTGAGTGTTTTATTGTGAAGGTGATTATGTGTGAATGAGAGCTGGCATCTCTGCATGTGTGTTTTTGTGTGCAAGTGTGTATGTTTGTGAGTGTGTATTTGTGTGTGTCTGATTTTGAGCCTACTTTTGAGTGTGAGAGTGAATATTGGAGTGCATTTGTGTGTGCATGTGCATTTGAAAGGGATTTTCTTCTTTGTGTGTGTGAAAGTAGGAGTGAATGTGATTGTGGGTGACTGTGTGTGTTGTAGTGTGCAGGTGTGTGAGTATGTGCAGGTGTGTGTGACTGAGTATGTTTGGATTGGCGTGTGAATGCTCATTTGGGTGCAGGTGTGGGAATTGGTGTCCAAGAGATTGTGTTAGCGTGTTCAGGTGTGTGATTGATGTAGAGGGGTTATGTGGACGAGTAGGAGACTGAGTGTGTCTTCGTATGTTAGTGTTCTTGCTTGTGTGTATTCACGTGTATGTGAGTACACGAGTGTGTTTGTATGTGTGAGGGTGTTTTTAGGTGTTTGTGAATGTGACTGCAGGTGTATGTGTGTGTGATGGCTTGTTCGTCTGTTCCGGTGTGTGGATGTGAGTGTTTGAATATATCTATTGGTGTTTCTGTGTTTGTATGTGTGTATGAGGGTGTATGTATGTATGTGCAGGTGGGTGGCGTAGGTGTCTGTGTACATGGGTACGTGTGTGAATTTTTGAATATGTGCAGGAGTGAGAGTGTGCATGAGGGTGTGTGTTTCTGTAGGTTTGAGTATGTGAGTGGTTATATATGTGAGGTTTATGGTTGTGAGTTTTTCTTAGTGAGTATATATGTGTTTACATGATGTGAGCGTGTGTAAGTGCGTATGATAGTGTGTGGGAGTGTGTAGGTGTGAGTGTGAGGGGGATGGTGTGAGTACGTGTGTGAATGTGTGTACACGTGTATGATTGTTGATGTTTGTGAGTGTGTGTGACTGCATGTGTGTGTGTGAGTGTGTCTATGTAGGTGAGTGTTTGAGACTGTGTGTGTGAGTGCATGTGTGGGTGAGTGTGAGTGCGAGTGTGTCTTGGAGCGTGTGTATGTGTGTGGGCGCTGTTTGTGTATATCTATGTGTGTTTGTATGTGTATGAGTGTGAGTGAGTTTTTGGGTGCAGTTGATAAATGAGTAAGTTAACCCAAGCATTGGTGGCCCATGCCTTGCTTCTTAGGCATTAGGAATGCTGTGTTTACCAGCATTGTTTGTGGAGACTAGCCTAGAAATCAAATCTCACCATGAAAAATAACCTGGATCTGTCCCACACATTTCATTCCAGCAATGGGATGCTGAGATTAGCAGGCGAGCAGTTGTAGGCCACCACGTTCAAAAAAATTGCCAACGGAGGAAAAATGAAACTGGGCAAGGTGGTCAAAGACTGTTTTCCGAGCAAATGTAGAAAGCTGAAATTTCGGGGTTTGTGGTGTCAGACTGCATATGTGTGTGTGTGTGTGCGCATGCGTTGGTGTGAGTTTGAGTAAGTGTGTGAGTCTGTGAATGTAAGTGTGTGTGTTCAAGTGTGGGTGAGTGTGTGAGTGTGAGTGTGTGTACTTGTGTGTTTATTTGTGTGAGACTATTTTTGAGTGAGTGTGAACATGTGAGTGCGTTTGTGTGTACATGTGTATTTGAGTGTGAGTTTGAGTGGGTGTGTGTTCTTTTACATTAATGTGTTGACATCTGGGTATTCACGTGGGAGTGAGAATGTATGTGTGTTTATGTGTGAGGGTGTTTTTTGGTAGGTGTGTGGATGGGAAAGTAGGGGCATGTGTGTGTGTTATTTGTTTGTGTCTTCACATGTGTGTGTTAAACTTCGTGTATATCTATGTGTGTTTGAGTGTTCGTGTGTATGAGAGAATATGTGTTTGGGCATGTGTCTGTGTGCATGTCTCTGTGTGTGCATTTGTGAGTGTGTGTGAGTGAGTGTGTGCATGCGGGTGAGTGTTTCTGTAGGAGTGAAGGTATAAGTGTGCATATATGTGAGATTTCAGGAGTGTGTGATTGTGTGTCAGTCAGTGTGTCTGGGTGAACATGTTGTGAATGTGTGTGGGGGTATGATTGTGTGTCTGTGTGAGTGTATATATGGGTACGTGTTGTGAGTGTGTGTGGGAGTGTGTATGACAGTGTTTGGGAGAGTATGTGTCCGTGTATGTCAGGCTGAAGCTGTGAGTTGTGTGTAAGTTTGTGAGTGTAACTGTAGGTGAGTGTGTAATTGTCATTGAGTGATTCTGTCAGTGTGTGCCTGTGTATGAGTTTGTTTGCTTGTTTGTGGGTGTGTGCCTGTGTATTTGAATTTGGGCCTGATTGTGTATTTTTGTGTCCCTGTGGGAAATAGTTTGCATGTGTATGGGAATATGTGTGTAAGTATGTGTATTTGTGTGTTGTGTGTGAGTGTGTGAGAGTGTGTGAGAATGTGCATGTGTGTGTGAGTGAGTGTCATTGGGTTTAGGTCTGAGTGTGAGTGGATATTTGTTGCCGGTGTGTAAGTCTCAGGGTGTCTATGTGTGTGAGTGTGTTGACTTCTCGTTGGTGAGTATGACAGTGAGTGTATCTTTGTATGTTTGTGTTAGTTGGGTGTACTCAGGTGTGTTTGCTATGCCTGTGTGCATGTACATGTGTGTGTGTGAGGGAGAGTGTGTGAGTGTTTTATTGTGAAGGTGATTATGTGTGAATGAGAGCTGGCATCTCTGCATGTGTGTTTTTGTGTGCAAGTGTGTATGTTTGTGAGTGTGTATTTGTGTGTGTCTGATTTTGAGCCTACTTTTGAGTGTGAGAGTGAATATTGGAGTGCATTTGTGTGTGCATGTGCATTTGAAAGGGATTTTCTACTTTGTGTGTGTGAAAGTAGGAGTGAATGTGATTGTGGGTGACTGTGTGTGTTGTAGTGTGCAGGTGTGTGAGTATGTGCAGGTGTGTGTGACTGAGTGTGTTTGGATTGGCGTGTGAATGCTCATTTGGGTGCAGGTGTGGGAATTGGTGTCCAAGAGATTGTGTTAGCGTGTTCAGGTGTGTGATTGATGTAGAGGGGTTATGTGGACGAGTAGGAGACTGAGTGTGTCTTCGTATGTTAGTGTTCTTGCTTGTGTGTATTCACGTGTATGTGAGTACATGAGTGTGTTTGTATGTGTGAGGGTGTTTTTAGGTGTTTGTGAATGTGACTGCAGGTGTATGTGTGTGTGATGGCTTGTTCGTCTGTTCCGGTGTGTGGATGTGAGTGTTTGAATATATCTATTGGTGTTTTTGTGTTTGTATGTGTGTATGAGGGTGTATGTATGTATGTGCAGGTGGGTGGCGTAGGTGTCCGTGTACATGGGTACGTGTGTGAATTTTTGAATATGTGCAGGAGTGAGAGTGTGCATGAGGGTGTGTGTTTCTGTAGGTTTGAGTATGTGAGTGGTTATATATGTGAGGTTTATGGTTGTGAGTTTTTCTTAGTGAGTATATATGTGTTTACATGATGTGAGCGTGTGTAAGTGTGTATGATAGTGTGTGGGAGTGTGTAGGTGTGAGTGTGAGGGGGATGGTGTGAGTACGTGTGTGAATGTGTGTACACGTGTATGATTGTTGATGTTTGTGAGTGTGTGTGACTGCATGTGTGTGTGTGAGTGTGTCTATGTAGGTGAGTGTTTGAGACTGTGTGTGTGAGTGCATGTGTGGGTGAGTGTGAGTGCGAGTGTGTCTTGGAGCGTGTGTATGTGTGTGGGCGCTGTTTGTGTATATCTATGTGTGTTTGTATGTGTATGAGTGTGAGTGAGTTTTTGGGTGCAGTTGATAAATGACTAAGTTAACCCAAGCATTGGTGGCCCATGCCTTGCTTCTTAGGCATTCGGAATGCTGTGTTTACCAGCATTGTTTGTGGAGACTAGCCTAGAAATCAAATCTCACCATGAAAAATAAGCTGGATCTGTTCCACACCTTTCATTCCAGCAATGGGATGCTGAGATTAGCAGGCGAGCAGTTGTAGGCCACCACGTTCAAAAAAATTGCCAACGGAGGGAAAATGAAACTGGAAAAGGTGTGTCAAAGACTGTTTTCCAACCTAATGTAGAAAGCTGAAATTTGGGGGATTGTGGTGTCAGATTGTGTATGTGTGTGTGTGTGTGTGTGTGCGTCTGTGTGCATGTGTGTGTGTGAGTTTGAGTAAGTGTGTGAGTCTGTGAATGTAAGTGTGTGTGTTCCAGTGTGGGTGAGTGTGTGTGTGTCTGACTGTGTGTATTTGTGTGTTTATTTGTGTGCGTCTATTTTTGAGTGAGTGTGAAGGTGTGAGTGCGTCTGTGTGTACATGTGTATTGGAAGGTGAGTTTGAGTGGGTGTGTGTTCTTTTACGTTAATGTGTTGACATCTGGGTATTCACGTGGGAGTGAGAATGTATGTGTGTGTCTGTGTGAGGGTGTTTTTGGCTGGGTGTGTGAATGTGAAAGTAGGGGCATGTGTGTGTGTTTGCTTGTTTGTGTTCACGTTTGTGTTACTGTTTATGTATATCTATATGTGTTTGTATGGGTCAATGAGAGTGTGTGTATGTGTGTTTGTGCATGTGTCTGTGTACTTGTGTAAGAGTGTGAAATTGTGAATGTGTGTGAGTGAATGTGTGCATGCAGGTGTGTGTTTCTGTATGACTGATTGTATGAGTGTGCACCTAGGTGAGTGTTTATGTCTGTGAGTGTGATTGTGAGTCAGCCTGTGTGAGTTTCTGTGTGTATGTGTTGTGAGAGTTTGTGTTTGGTGGTGTGTTTTTGAGTCAGTGTGTGAGTGTATATGTGGGTACTTGTGAGTAAGTGTGGGAGTGTGCATGACGGTGTGTGGGAGAGAATGTGTGAGAGTATACGAGGCTGAAGGTGTGAGTGAGTGTGTGAATGTGTGTACATGTGTTTGTTGGTAGGTGTTTGTTTGTCTGACTGATTTTGTGTGTGTGTTTCTGTGAGTGAGAGTGGGAAAGTTGTAGGTGTGTACATGTGTGTGAGTGTGAAAATGTGTGTGAGTGTGTGAGTTGTGTGTAAGTGTGTGTTTCTGTAAGTGAGGGTTTAATTGTAATTGGATGATTCTGTGAGTTTCTGTGTAAATGAGTGTGTGTGCTTGTTTGTGGTTGTGAGCCTGTGCATTTGAATTTGTGTATGATTGTGTATTTTTGTGTCTCTGTGTGAGACAGTTTGCATGTGTATGGGCATATGTGTGTAAGTATGTTTATCTGTGTTGTGTGTGAGTGTGTGTGAGAATGTGCAGGTGTGTGTGGTGAGTGATGTGAGCGATGTGAGCATGTGTAAGTGTGTATGATAGTGTGTGGGAGTGTGTAGGTGTGAGTGTGAGGGGGATGGTGTGAGTACGTGTGTGAATGTGTGTACACGTGTATGATTGTTGATGTTTGTGAGTGTGTGTGACTGCATGTGTGTGTGTGAGTGTGTCTATGTAGGTGAGTGTTTGAGACTGTGTGTGTGAGTGCATGTGTGGGTGAGTGTGAGTGCGTGTGTGTCTTGGAGCGTGTGTATGTGTGTGGGCGCTGTTTGTGTATATCTATGTGTGTTTGTATGTGTATGAGTGTGAGTGAGTTTTTGCGTGCAGTTGATAAATGAGTAAGTTAACCCAAGCATTGGTGGCCCATGCCTTGCTTCTTAGGCATTAGGAATGCTGTGTTTACCAGCATTGTTTGTGGAGACTAGCCTAGAAATCAAATCTCACCATGAAAAATAATCTGGATCTGTTCCACACCTTTCATTCCAGCAATGGGATGCTGAGATTAGCAGGCGAGCAGTTGTAGGCCACCACGTTCAAAAAAATTGCCAACGGAGGGAAAATGAAACTGGAAAAGGTGTGTCAAAGACTGTTTTCCAACCAAATGTAGAAAGCTGAAATTTGGGGGATTGTGGTGTCAGATTGTGTATGTGTGTGTGTGTGTGTGTGTGTGCGTCTGTGTGCATGTGTGTGTGAGTTTGAGTAAGTGTGTGAGTCTGTGAATGTAAGTGTGTGTGTTCCAGTGTGGGTGAGTGTGTGAGTGTGTCTGACTGTGTGTATTTGTGTGTTTATTTGTGTGTGTCTATTTTTGAGTGAGTGTGAAGGTGTGAGTGCGTCTGTGTGTACATGTGTATTGGAAGGTGAGTTTGAGTGGGTGTGTGTTCTTTTACGTTAATGTGTTGACATCTGGGTATTCACGTGGGAGTGAGAATGTATGTGTGTGTCTGTGTGAGGGTGTTTTTGGCTGGGTGTGTGAATGTGAAAGTAGGGGCATGTGTGTGTGTTTGCTTGTTTGTGTTCACGTTTGTGTTACTGTTTATGTATATCTATATGTGTTTGTATGGGTCAATGAGAGTGTGTGTATGTGTGTTTGTGCATGTGTCTGTGTACTTGTGTAAGAGTGTGAAATTGTGAATGTGTGTGAGTGAATGTGTTCATGCAGGTGTGTGTTTCTGTATGACTGTATGAGTGTGCACCTAGGTGAATGTTTATGTCTGTGAGTGTGATTGTGAGTCAGCCTGTGTGAGTTTCTGTGTGTATGTGTTGTGAGAGTTTGTGTTTGGTGGTGTGTTTTTGAGTCAGTGTGTGAGTGTATATGTGGGTACTTGTGAGTAAGTGTGGGAGTGTGCATGACGGTGTGTGGGAGAGAATGTGTGAGAGTATACGAGGCTGAAGGTGTGAGTGAGTGTGTGAATGTGTGTACATGTGTTTGTTGGTAGGTGTTTGTTTGTCTGACTGATTTTGTGTGTGTGTTTCTGTGAGTGAGAGTGGGAAAGTTGTAGGTGTGTACATGTGTGTGAGTGTGAAAATGTGTGTGAGTGTGTGAGTTGTGTGTAAGTGTGTGTTTCTGTAAGTGAGGGTTTAATTGTAATTGGATGATTCTGTGAGTTTGTGTGTAAATGAGTGTGTGTGCTTGTTTGTGGTTGTGAGCCTGTGTATTTGAATTTGTGTATGATTGTGTATTTTTGTGTCTCTGTGTGAGACAGTTTGCATGTGTATGGGCATATGTGTGTAAGTATGTTTTTCTGTGTTGTGTGTGAGTGTGTGTGAGAATGTGCAGGTGTGTGTGGTGAGTGAAAGTGTGTTTGGGTCAGAGTGTGAGTGGGTGTTCGGTGCAGGTGTGTGAGTGTGTGTCTGTGAGTGTGCTGAGATTATTTTTGTGAGTATAACAGTGAGTCTGTGTCTTCGTTTGTTTGTGTTAGTTGAGTGTATTCAGGTGTGTTTGGTATGCCTGTGTGGATGTACATGTGTGTGTGTGTGAGGGTG
Organism: Castor canadensis; assembly: GCF_047511655.1. Taxonomy (NCBI): domain Eukaryota; kingdom Metazoa; phylum Chordata; class Mammalia; order Rodentia; family Castoridae; genus Castor; species Castor canadensis. The sequence goes on from NW_027395348.1 coordinate 192,372, forward strand.
AGAGTGTGAGTGGTTTTTTTTGTGTGTGATCATGTGTGAGTGAGAGCTGGCATCTGTGTATGTGTGTTTTAGTTTGTGGTTCTGTAGGTTTGTGAGTGTGACTTTGTGTGTGTGTTTGTGTGTGAGTCTATTTTGGAGTGTGAGTGTGAATATGGGAGCGCATTTGTGTGTCCATGTGTATTTGAAAGGGATTTTCTTCTTAGTGTGTGTGAAAGTAGGAGTGAATGTGATTGTGGGTGACTGTGTGTGTTGTAGTGTGCAGGTGTGTGAGTATGTGCAGGTGTGTGTGACTGAGTGTGTTTGGATTGGCGTGTGAATGCTCATTTGGGTGCAGGTGTGGGAATTTGTGTCCAAGAGATTGTGTTAATGTGTTCAGGTGTGTGATTGATGTGGAGGGGTTATGTGGACGAGTAGGAGACTGAGTATGTCTTCGTATGTTAGAGTTCTTGCTTGTGTGTATTCACGTGTATGTGAGTACACGAGTGTGTTTGTATGTGTGAGGGTGTTTTTAGGAGTTTGTGAATGTGACTGCAGGTGTATGTGTGTGTGATGGCTTGTTCGTCTGTTCTGGTGTGTGGATGTGAGTGTTTGTATATATCTATTTGTATTTTTGTGTTTGTATGTGTGTATGAGGGTGTATGTATGTATGTGCAGGTGGGTGGCGTAGGTGTCCGTGTACATGGGTACGTGTGTGAATTTTTGAATATGTGCAGGAGTGAGAGTGTGCATGAGGGTGTGTGTTTCTGTAGGTTTGAGTATGTGAGTGGTTATATATGTGAGGTTTATGGTTGTGAGTTTTTCTTAGTGAGTATATATGTGTTTACATGATGTGAGCGTGTGTAAGTGTGTATGATAGTGTGTGGGAGTGTGTAGGTGTGAGTGTGAGGGGGATGGTGTGAGTACGTGTGTGAATGTGTGTACCCATGTATGATTGTTGATGTTTGTGAGTGTGTGTGACTGCATGTGTGTGTGTGAGTGTGTCTATGTAGGTGAGTGTTTGAGACTGTGTGTGTGAGTGCATGTGTGGGTGAGTGTGAGTGCGAGTGAGTCTTGGAGCGTGTGTATGTGTGTGGCGGCTGTTTGTGTATATCTATGTGTGTTTGCGTGTGTTTGTATGTGTATGAGTGTGAGTGAGTTTTTGGGTGCAGTTGATAAATGAGTAAGTTAACCCAAGCATTGGTGGCCCATGCCTTGCTTCTTAGGCATTAGGAATGCTGACTTTAGCAGCATTGTTTGTGGAGACTAGCCTAGAAATCAAATCTCACCATATAAAATAACATGGATCTGTCCCACACCTTTCATTCCCGCAATGGGATGCTGAGATTTGCAGGCGAGCAGTTGTAGGCCACCACGTTCAAAAAAATTGCCAACGGAGGAAAAATGAAACTGGGCAAGGTGGTCAAAGACTGTTTTCCGAGCAAATGTAGAAAGCTGAAATTTCGGGGTTTGTGGTGTCAGACTGCATATGTGTGTGTGTGTGTGCGCATGCGTTGGTGTGAGTTTGAGTAAGTGTGTGAGTCTGTGAATGTAAGTGTGTGTGTTCAAGTGTGGGTGAGTGTGTGAGTGTGAGTGTGTGTATTTGTGTGTTTATTTGTGTGAGACTATTTTTGAGTGAGTGTGAACATGTGAGTGCGTTTGTGTGTACATGTGTATTTGAGTGTGAGTTTGAGTGGGTGTGTGTTCTTTTACATTAATGTGTTGACATCTGGGTATTCACGTGGGAGTGAGAATGTATGTGTGTTTATGTGTGAGGGTGTTTTTTGGTAGGTGTGTGGATGGGAAAGTAGGGGCATGTGTGTGTGTTATTTGTTTGTGTCTTCACATGTGTGTGTTAAACTTCGTGTATATCTATGTGTGTTTGAGTGTTCGTGTGTATGAGAGAATATGTGTTTGGGCATGTGTCTGTGTGCATGTCTCTGTGTGTGCATTTGTGAGTGTGTGTGAGTGAGTGTCATTGGGTTTAGGTCTGAGTGTGAGTGGATATTTGTTGCGGGTGTGTAAGTCTCAGGGTGTCTATGTGTGTGAGTGTGTTGACTTCTCGTTGGTGAGTATGACAGTGAGTGTATCTTTGTATGTTTGTGTTAGTTGGGTGTACTCAGGTGTGTTTGCTATGCCTGTGTGCATGTACATGTGTGTGTGTGAGGGAGAGTGTGTGAGTGTTTTATTGTGAAGGTGATTATGTGTGAATGAGAGCTGGCATCTCTGCATGTGTGTTTTTGTGTGCAAGTGTGTATGTTTGTGAGTGTGTATTTGTGTGTGTCTGATTTTGAGCCTACTTTTGAGTGTGAGAGTGAATATTGGAGTGCATTTGTGTGTGCATGTGCATTTGAAAGGGATTTTCTACTTTGTGTGTGTGAAAGTAGGAGTGAATGTGATTGTGGGTGACTGTGTGTGTTGTAGTGTGCAGGTGTGTGAGTATGTGCAGGTGTGTGTGACTGAGTGTGTTTGGATTGGCGTGTGAATGCTCATTTGGGTGCAGGTGTGGGAATTGGTGTCCAAGAGATTGTGTTAGCGTGTTCAGGTGTGTGATTGATGTAGAGGGGTTATGTGGACGAGTAGGAGACTGAGTGTGTCTTCGTATGTTAGTGTGCTTGCTTGTGTGTATTCACGTGTATGTGAGTACTCAAGTGTGTTTGTATGTGTGAGGGTGTTTTTAGGTGTTTGTGAATGTGACTGCAGGTGTATGTGTGTGTGATGGCTTGTTCGTCTGTTCCGGTGTGTGGATGTGAGTGTTTGAATATATCTATTGGTGTTTTTGTGTTTGTATGTGTGTATGAGGGTGTATGTATGTATGTGCAGGTGGGTGGCGTAGGTGTCCGTGTACATGGGTACGTGTGTGAATTTTTGAATATGTGCAGGAGTGAGAGTGTGCATGAGGGTGTGTGTTTCTGTAGGTTTGAGTATGTGAGTGGTTATATATGTGAGGTTTATGGTTGTGAGTTTTTCTTAGTGAGTATATATGTGTTTACATGATGTGAGCGTGTGTAAGTGTGTATGATAGTGTGTGGGAGTGTGTAGGTGTGAGTGTGAGGGGGATGGTGTGAGTACGTGTGTGAATGTGTGTACACGTGTATGATTGTTGATGTTTGTGAGTGTGTGTGACTGCATGTGTGTGTGTGAGTGTGTCTATGTAGGTGAGTGTTTGAGACTGTGTGTGTGAGTGCATGTGTGGGTGAGTGTGAGTGCGAGTGTGTCTTGGAGCGTGTGTATGTGTGTGGGCGCTGTTTGTGTATATCTATGTGTGTTTGTATGTGTATGAGTGTGAGTGAGTTTTTGGGTGCAGTTGATAAATGACTAAGTTAACCCAAGCATTGGTGGCCCATGCCTTGCTTCTTAGGCATTAGGAATGCTGTGTTTACCAGCATTGTTTGTGGAGACTAGCCTAGAAATCAAATCTCACCATGAAAAATAAGCTGGATCTGTTCCACACCTTTCATTCCAGCAATGGGATGCTGAGATTAGCAGGCGAGCAGTTGTAGGCCACCACGTTCAAAAAAATTGCCAACGGAGGGAAAATGAAACTGGAAAAGGTGTGTCAAAGACTGTTTTCCAACCTAATGTAGAAAGCTGAAATTTGGGGGATTGTGGTGTCAGATTGTGTATGTGTGTGTGTGTGTGTGTGTGTGCGTCTGTGTGCATGTGTGTGTGTGAGTTTGAGTAAGTGTGTGAGTCTGTGAATGTAAGT